>NW_027486589.1:15000-21572 GCF_050908995.1 Andrena cerasifolii | reverse complement strand
ACCGACCGAACGACGGACTGACCGACCGACTGACCGACTGACCGACCGACTGACCGACTGACCGACGGACCGACTGACCGACTGACCGACCTACCGACCGACCGACCGACCGACTGACCGACTGACCGACCGACTGACCGACTGACCGACTGACCGACGGACCGACTGACCGACTGACCGACTGACCGACGGACCGACTGACCAACTGACCGACCTACCGACCGACCGACCGACCGACCGACCGACCGACCGACCGACCGACCGACCGACCGAACGACCGACCGACTGACAGACCGACCGACCGACCGACCGATCGACGGACCGACCGACCGACCGACCGACCGAACGACGGACCGACCGACCGACCGACCGACCGAACGACCGACCGACCGACCGACCGACCGACCGACCGACCAACCGACCGAACGACCGACCGACCGACCGACCGACCGACCGTCCGACCGACCGACTGACCGACCGACCGACCGACCGACCGACCGACCGACCGACCGACCGACCGACCAACTGACCGACTGACCGACTGAACGACTGAACGACCGACCGACCGACCGACCGACCGACCAACCGACCGAACGTCCGACCGACCGACTGACCGACGGACCGACCGACCGACCGACCGACCGAACGACCGACCGACCGACCGACCGACCGACGGACTGACTGACCGACTGACCGACCAATTGATCGACTGACCGACCGACCGACCGACTGACCGACCGACCGACCGACCGACCGACCGACCGACCGACCGACCGACGGACTGACCGACTGACTGACCGACCGACCGACCGACCGACCGACCGAACGACGGACTGACCGACCGACTGACCGACTGACCGACCGACTGACCGACTGACCGACGGACCGACCGACCGACTGAACGACTGACCGACCGACTGACTGACCGTCTGACCGACTGACCGACCGACCGACCGAACGACGAACTGACCGACCGACTGACCGACCGACCGACGGACTGACCGACTGACTGACCGACCGACCGACCGACCGACCGACCGAACGACGGACTGACCGACCTACCGACCGACCGACCGACCGACCGACCGACCGACCGACCGACCGACCGACCGACCGACCGACCGACCGACCGACCGACCGACCGACCGACCGACCGAACGACCGACGGACTGACCGACGGACTGACCGACCGACCGACCGACCGACCGAACGACGGACTGACCGACCGACTGACCGACTGACCGACCGACTGACCGACTGACCGACGGACCGACTGACCGACTGACCGACCTACCGACCGACCGACCGACCGACCGACCGACCGACCGACCGACCGACCGACCGACGGACTGACCGACGGACTGACCGACCGACCGACCGACCGACCGAACGACGGACTGACCGACCGACTGACCGACTGACCGACCGACTGACCGACTGACCGACGGACCGACTGACCGACTGACCGACCTACCGACCGACCGACCGACCGACCGACCGACCGACCGACCGACCGACGGGCTGACCGACCGACCGACGGACTGACTGACCGACTGACCGACCGACTGACCGACCGACTGACCGACCGACTGACCGACCAACTGACCGACCAACCGACCGACTGACCGACTGACCGACCGACTGACTGACCGACCGACCGACCGACCGACCGACCGACCGACCGACCGACCGACCGACCGACCGACCGACCGACCGACCGACTGACCGACCGACTGACCGACTGACCGACGGACCGACTGACCGACTGACCGACCTACCGACCGACCGACCGACCGACCGACCGACCGACCGACCGACGGACCGACTGACCGACTGACCGACCTACCGACCGACCGACCGACCGACCGACCGACCGACCGACCGACGGGCTGACCGACCGTCCGACGGACTGACTGACCGACTGACCGACCGACTGACCGACCGACTGACCGACCGACTGACGACCGACTGACCGACTGACCGACTGACCGACCGACGGACTGACTGACCGACTGACCGACTGACCGACCGACCGACCGACCGACCGACCGACCGACCGACCGACCGACGGACTGACTGACCGACCGACCGACCGACCGACGGACTGACTGACCGACTGACCGACTGACCGACTGACCGACTGACCGACTGACCGACTGACCGACTGACCGACCCGGTCGACCGACCGACCGACCGACCAACTGACCTACTGACCGACTGACCGACTGACCGACCGACCGACGGACCGACGGACTGACTGACCGACTGACCGACTGACCGACCGACCGACCGAACGACTGACCGAACGACCGACCGACCGACGGACCGACTGACCGACTGACCGACCGACCGACCGAACGACCGACCGAACGACGGACTGACCGACCGACTGACCGACTGACCGACCGACTGACCGACTGACCGACGGACCGACCGACCGACTGACCGACTGACCGACCGACTGACCGACTGACCGACGGACCGACCGACCGACTGAACGATTGACCGACCGACTGACTGACCGTCTGACCGACTGACCGACCGACCGACCGAACGACGAACTGACCGACCGACTGACCGACTGACCGACCGACTGACCGACTGACCGACTGACCGTCTGACCGACCGACCGACCGACCGACCGACCGACCGACCGACCGACCGACCGACCGATCGACCGACCGACCGACGGACCGACCGACTGACCGACTGACCGACCGACCGACCGACCGACCGACCGACCGACCGACCGACCGACCGACCGACCGACCGACCGACCGACCGACCGACCGACCGACCGACCGACCGACCGACCGACCGACCGACCGATCGACCGACCGACCGACGGACGGACGGACTGACGCGACCGACCGACCGACCGACCGACCGACCGACCGACCGACCGACCGACCGACCGACCGACCGACCGACCGACCGACCGACCGACCGACCGACCGACCGACCGACCGACCGACGGACCGACGGACTGACCGACCGACCGACCGACCGACCAACCGACCGACTGACCGACTGACCGACCGACTGACTGACCGACCGACCGACCGACCGACCGACCGACCGACCGACCGACCGACCGACCGACCGACCGACCGACGACCGACGGGCTGACCGACCGTCCGACGGACTGACTGACCGACTGACCGACCGACTGACCGACCGACTGACCGACCGACTGACCGACCAACTGACCGACCAACCGACCGACTGACCGACTGACCGACCGACTGACTGACCGACCGACCGACCGACCGACCGACCGACCGACCGACCGACCGACCGACCGACCGACCGACCGACCGACCGACCGACCGACCGACCGACCGACCGACCGACCGACGGACTGACAGACTGACCGACCTACCGACCGACCGACCGACCGACTGACCGACCGACTGACCGACCAACTGACCGACCAACCGACCGACTGACCGACTGACCGACCGACTGACTGACCGACCGACCGACCGACCGACCGACCGACCGACCGACCGACCGACCGACCGACCGACCGACCGACCGACCGACCGACGGACCGACTGACCGACCGACCGACTGACCGACTGACCGACCGACTGACCGACTGACCAACGGACCGACCGACCGACTGAACGATTGACCGACCGACTGACTGACCGTCTGACCGACTGACCGACCGACCGACCGAACGACGAACTGACCGACCGACTGACCGACTGACCGACCGACTGACCGACTGACCGACTGACCGTCTGACCGACCGACCGACCGACCGACCGACCGACCGACCGACCGACCGACCGACCGACCGACCGACCGATCGACCGACCGACCGACGGACCGACCGACTGACCGACTGACCGACCGACCGACCGACCGACCGACCGACCGACCGACCGACCGACCGACCGACCGACCGACCGACCGACCGACCGACCGACCGACCGACCGACCGACCGACCGACCGACCGACCGATCGACCGACCGACCGACGGACGGACGGACTGACCGACCGACCGACCGAC
This sequence comes from Andrena cerasifolii, assembly GCF_050908995.1. Lineage (NCBI taxonomy): Eukaryota > Metazoa > Arthropoda > Insecta > Hymenoptera > Andrenidae > Andrena > Andrena cerasifolii. The sequence continues at coordinate 17,550 of NW_027486589.1, read as the reverse complement.
CGACCGACCGACCGACCGACCGACCGACCGACCGACCGACCGACCGACCGACCGACCGACCGACCGACAGACGGACCGACGGACTGACCGACCGACCGACCGACCGACCGACCGAACGACGGACTGACCGACCGACTGACCGACCGACCGACCGACCGACCGACCGACCGACCGACCGACCGATCGACCGACCGACCGACGGACGGACGGACTGACCGACCGACCGACCGACCGACCGACCGACCGACCGACCGACCGACCGACCGACCGACCGACCGGACCGACCGACCGACCGACCGACCGACCGACCGACCGACCGACGGACCGACGGACTGACCGACCGACCGACCGACCGACCGACCGAACGACGGACTGACCGACCGACTGACCGACCGACCGACCGACCGACCGACCGACCGACCGACCGACCGATCGACCGACCGACCGACGGACGGACGGACTGACCGACCGACCGACCGACCGACCGACCGACCGACCGACCGACCGACCGACCGACCGACCGACCGACCGACCGACCGACCGACCGACCGACCGACCGACCGACCGACGGACCGACGGACTGACCGACCGACCGACCGACCGACCAACCGACCGACTGACCGACTGACCGACCGACTGACTGACCGACCGACCGACCGACCGACCGACCGACCGACCGACCGACCGACCGACCGACCGACCGACCGACCGACCGACCGGGCTGACCGACCGTCCGACGGACTGACTGACCGACTGACCGACCGACTGACCGACCGACTGACCGACCGACTGACCGACCAACTGACCGACCAACCGACCGACTGACCGACTGACCGACCGACTGACTGACCGACCGACCGACCGACCGACCGACCGACCGACCGACCGACCGACCGACCGACCGACCGACCGACCGACCGACCGACCGACCGACCGACCGACCGACCGACCGACCGACCGACCGATCGACCGACCGACCGACGGACCGACCGACTGACCGACTGACCGACCGACCGACCGACCGACCGACCGACCGACCGACCGACCGACCGACCGACCGACCGACCGACCGACCGACCGACCGACCGACCGACCGACCGACCGACCGACCGACCGACCGATCGACCGACCGACCGACGGACGGACGGACTGACCGACCGACCGACCGACCGACCGACCGACCGACCGACCGACCGACCGACCGACCGACCGACCGACCGACCGACCGACCGACCGACAGACGGACCGACGGACTGACCGACCGACCGACCGACCGACCGACCGAACGACGGACTGACCGACCGACTGACCGACCGACCGACCGACCGACCGACCGACCGACCGACCGACCGATCGACCGACCGACCGACGGACGGACGGACTGACCGACCGACCGACCGACCGACCGACCGACCGACCGACCGACCGACCGACCGACCGACCGACCGACCGACCGACCGACCGACCGACCGACCGACCGACCGACCGACGGACCGACGGACTGACCGACCGACCGACCGACCGACCAACCGACCGACTGACCGACTGACCGACCGACTGACTGACCGACCGACCGACCGACCGACCGACCGACCGACCGACCGACCGACCGACCGACCGACCGACCGACCGACCGACCGACGGGCTGACCGACCGTCCGACGGACTGACTGACCGACTGACCGACCGACTGACCGACCGACTGACCGACCGACTGACCGACCAACTGACCGACCAACCGACCGACTGACCGACTGACCGACCGACTGACTGACCGACCGACCGACCGACCGACCGACCGACCGACCGACCGACCGACCGACCGACCGACCGACCGACCGACCGACCGACCGACCGACCGACCGACCGACCGACCGACCGACCGACCGACCGACCGACGGACTGACCGACTGACCGACCTACCGACCGACCGACCGACCGACTGACCGACCGACTGACCGACCAACTGACCGACCAACCGACCGACTGACCGACTGACCGACCGACTGACTGACCGACCGACCGACCGACCGACCGACCGACCGACCGACCGTCCGACCGACCGACCGACCGACCGACCGACCGACCGACCGACCGACCGACGGACTGACCGACTGACTGACCGACCGACCGACCGACCGACCGACCGAACGACGGACTGACCGACCGACTGACCGACTGACCGACCGACTGACCGACTGACCGACGGACCGACCGACCGACTGACCGACTGACCGACCGACTGACCGACTGACCAACGGACCGACCGACCGACTGAACGTTTGACCGACCGACTGACTGACCGTCTGACCGACTGACCGACCGACCGACCGAACGACGAACTGACCGACCGACTGACCGACTGACCGACCGACTGACCGACTGACCGACTGACCGTCTGACCGACCGACCGACCGACCGACCGACCGACCGACCGACCGACCGACCGACCGACCGACCGACCGACCGACCGACCGACCGACCGACCGACCGACCGACAGACGGACCGACGGACTGACCGACCGACCGACCGACCGACCGACCGAACGAC
>NW_027486589.1:0-5000 GCF_050908995.1 Andrena cerasifolii | reverse complement strand
GACCGACCGACCGACCGACCGACCGAACGACGGACTGACCGACCGACTGACCGACTGACCGACCGACTGACCGACTGACCGACGGACCGACCGACCGACTGACCGACTGACCGACCGACTGACCGACTGACCGACGGACCGACCGACCGACTGACCGACTGACCGTCTGACCGACCGACCGACCGACCGACCGACCGACCGACCGACCGACCGACCGACCGACCGACCGATCGACCGACCGACCGACGGACCGACCGACTGACCGACTGACCGACCGACCGACCGACCGACCGACCGACCGACCGACCGACCGACCGACCGACCGACCGACCGACCGAACGACCGACGGACTGACCGACGGACTGACCGACCGACCGACCGACCGACCGAACGACGGACTGACCGACCGACTGACCGACTGACCGACCGACTGACCGACTGACCGACGGACCGACTGACCGACTGACCGACCTACCGACCGACCGACCGACCGACCGACCGACCGACCGACCGACGGACTGACCGACGGACTGACCGACCGACCGACCGACCGACCGAACGACGGACTGACCGACCGACTGACCGACTGACCGACCGACTGACCGACTGACCGACGGACCGACTGACCGACTGACCGACCTACCGACCGACCGACCGACCGACCGACCGACCGACCGACCGACGGGCTGACCGACCGACCGACGGACTGACTGACCGACTGACCGACCGACTGACCGACCGACTGACCGACCGACTGACCGACCAACTGACCGACCAACCGACCGACTGACCGACTGACCGACCGACTGACTGACCGACCGACCGACCGACCGACCGACCGACCGACCGACCGACCGACCGACCGACCGACCGACCGACCGACCGACTGACCGACCGACTGACCGACTGACCGACGGACCGACTGACCGACTGACCGACCTACCGACCGACCGACCGACCGACCGACCGACCGACCGACCGACGGACCGACTGACCGACCAACTGACCGACCAACCGACCGACTGACCGACTGACCGACCGACCGACCGACCGACCGACCGACCGACCGACCGACCGACGGACTGACCGACTGACCGACCTACCGACCGACCGACCGACCGACCGACCGACCGACCGACCGACCGACCGACCGACGGACCGACTGACCGACTGACCGACTGACCGACGGACCGACTGACCAACTGACCGACCTACCGACCGACCGACCGACCGACCGACCGACGGACTGACTGACCGACTGACCGACTGACCGACCGACCGACCGACCGACCGACCGACCGACCGACCGACCGACCGACCGACGGACCGACTGACCGACTGACCGACTGACCGACGGACCGACTGACCAACTGACCGACCTACCGACCGACCGACCGACCGACCGACCGACCGACCGACCGACCGACCGACCGAACGACCGACCGACTGACAGACCGACCGACCGACCGACCGATCGACGGACCGACCGACCGACCGACCGACCGAACGACGGACCGACCGACCGACCGACCGACCGAACGACCGACCGACCGACCGACCGACCGACCGACCGACCAACCGACCGAACGACCGACCGACCGACCGACCGACCGACCGTCCGACCGACCGACTGACCGACCGACCGACCGACCGACCGACCGACCGACCGACCGACCGACCGACCAACTGACCGACTGACCGACTGAACGACTGAACGACCGACCGACCGACCGACCGACCGACCAACCGACCGAACGTCCGACCGACCGACTGACCGACTGACCGACGGACCGACCGACCGACCGACCGACCGAACGACCGACCGACCGACCGACCGACCGACGGACTGACTGACCGACTGACCGACCAATTGATCGACTGACCGACCGACCGACCGACTGACCGACCGACCGACCGACCGACCGACCGACCGACCGACCGACCGACCGACGGACTGACCGACTGACTGACCGACCGACCGACCGACCGACCGACCGAACGACGGACTGACCGACCGACTGACCGACTGACCGACCGACTGACCGACTGACCGACGGACCGACCGACCGACTGAACGACTGACCGACCGACTGACTGACCGTCTGACCGACTGACCGACCGACCGACCGAACGACGAACTGACCGACCGACTGACCGACCGACCGACGGACTGACCGACTGACTGACCGACCGACCGACCGACCGACCGACCGACCGACCGACCGACCGAACGACGGACTGACCGACCTACCGACCGACCGACCGACCGACCGACCGACCGACCGACCGACCGACCGACCGACCGACCGACCGACCGACCGACCGACCGACCGACCGACCGACCGACCGACCGAACGACCGACGGACTGACCGACGGACTGACCGACCGACCGACCGACCGACCGAACGACGGACTGACCGACCGACTGACCGACTGACCGACCGACTGACCGACTGACCGACGGACCGACTGACCGACTGACCGACCTACCGACCGACCGACCGACCGACCGACCGACCGACCGACCGACGGACTGACCGACGGACTGACCGACCGACCGACCGACCGACCGAACGACGGACTGACCGACCGACTGACCGACTGACCGACCGACTGACCGACTGACCGACGGACCGACTGACCGACTGACCGACCTACCGACCGACCGACCGACCGACCGACCGACCGACCGACCGACGGGCTGACCGACCGACCGACGGACTGACTGACCGACTGACCGACCGACTGACCGACCGACTGACCGACCGACTGACCGACCAACTGACCGACCAACCGACCGACTGACCGACTGACCGACCGACTGACTGACCGACCGACCGACCGACCGACCGACCGACCGACCGACCGACCGACCGACCGACCGACCGACCGACCGACCGACTGACCGACCGACTGACCGACTGACCGACGGACCGACTGACCGACTGACCGACCTACCGACCGACCGACCGACCGACCGACCGACCGACCGACCGACGGACCGACTGACCGACCAACTGACCGACCAACCGACCGACTGACCGACTGACCGACCGACCGACTGACCGACCAACTGACCGACCAACCGACCGACTGACCGACTGACCGACCGACTGACTGACCGACCGACCGACCGACCGACCGACCGACCGACCGACCGACCGACGGGCTGACCGACCGACCGACGGACTGACTGACCGACTGACCGACCGACTGACCGACCGACTGACCGACCGACTGACCGACCAACTGACCGACCAACCGACCGACTGACCGACTGACCGACCGACTGACTGACCGACCGACCGACCGACCGACCGACCGACCGACCGACCGACCGACCGACCGACCGACCGACCGACCGACCGACTGACCGACCGACTGACCGACTGACCGACGGACCGACTGACCGACTGACCGACCTACCGACCGACCGACCGACCGACCGACCGACCGACCGACCGACGGACCGACTGACCGACTGACCGACCTACCGACCGACCGACCGACCGACCGACCGACCGACCGACCGACGGGCTGACCGACCGTCCGACGGACTGACTGACCGACTGACCGACCGACTGACCGACCGACTGACCGACCGACTGACCGACCAACTGACCGACCAACCGACCGACTGACCGACTGACCGACCGACTGACTGACCGACCGACCGACCGACCGACCGACCGACCGACCGACCGACCGACCGACCGACCGACCGACCGACCGACGGACTGACCGACTGACCGACCTACCGACCGACCGACCGACCGACTGACCGACCGACTGACCGACCAACTGACCGACCAACCGACTGACTGACCGACCGACCGACCGACCGACCGACCGAACGACGGACTGACCGACCGACTGACCGACTGACCGACCGACTGACCGACTGACCGACGGACCGACCGACCGACTGACCGACTGACCGACCGACTGACCGACTGACCGACGGACCGACCGACCGACTGACCGACTGACCGTCTGACCGACCGACCGACCGACCGACCGACCGACCGACCGACCGACCGACCGACCGACCGACCGATCGACCGACCGACCGACGGACCGACCGACTGACCGACGACCGACCGACGACCGACCGACCGACCGACCGACCGACGACCGACCGACCGACCGACCGACCGACCGACCGACCGACCGACCGACCGAACGACCGACGGACTGACCGACGGACTGACCGACCGACCGACCGACCGACCGAACGACGGACTGACCGACCGACTGACCGACTGACCGACCGACTGACCGACTGACCGACGGACCGACTGACCGACTGACCGACCTACCGACCGACCGACCGACCGACCGACCGACCGACCGACCGACGGACTGACCGACGGACTGACCGACCGACCGACCGACCGACCGAACGACGGACTGACCGACCGACTGACCGACTGACCGACCGACTGACCGACTGACCGACGGACCGACTGACCGACTGACCGACCTACCGACCGACCGACCGACCGACCGACACCGACCGCGACCGACGGGCTGACCGACCGACCGACGGACTGACTGACCGACTGACCGACCGACTGACCGACCGACTGACCGACCGACTGACCGACCAACTGACCGACCAACCGACCGACTGACCGACTGACCGACCGACTGACTGACCGACCGACCGACCGACCGACCGACCGACCGACCGACCGACCGACCGACCGACCGACCGACCGACCGACCGACTGACCGACCGACTGACCGACTGACCGACGGACCGACTGACCGACTGACCGACCTACCGACCGACCGACCGACCGACCGACCGACCGACCGACCGACGGACCGACTGACCGACCAACTGACCGACCAACCGACCGACTGACCGACTGACCGACCGACCGACTGACCGACCAACTGACCGACCAACCGACCGACTGACCGACTGACCGACCGACTGACTGACCGACCGACCGACCGACCGACCGACCGACCGACCGACCGACCGACGGGC
>NW_027486588.1:0-21575 GCF_050908995.1 Andrena cerasifolii | reverse complement strand
TTTTTGAAATTTTAATTTTTTTTAATTTTTTAAATGTTTTAAATTTTTTTGTAATTTTCTTATAATTTTTATTTTAAAAATTTTTTGAAATTTTTATTTTGGTTTTATTTTAAATTTTTTAAATTTTTTTCTAATTTTTTTAAAAAATTATTTAAATTTTTTTTTAAATTTTTTTAAATATTAAATTTTTTTTAATTTTCTCAGTAATTTTTGTATTTTTCTTAAATTTAAAATTTGTTTTTTAAAAATTGGTTTTAATTTTTAAACAAATTTTTTAAAAATTGTTTTATTTATTTTTTAATTTTATTTTCTATATTTTTTAATTTTTTAAAATTTTTTAAAATTTTTAAAATTTTTTTACATTTTTTTTTAAATTTTCTTATAATTTTTTTATTTTTTAATTTTTTTTTAAATTTTTTAAAAATTACCATAATTTTTTAAAAAAAAATTTAAAAACTTTTCTTTACTTTAATTTTTTAAATTTTTTTTTAAATTTTTTTTAAAAATATAATTTCTTTATTTCAAAAAATGTTTTTAAATTTTTTTTAATTTTTATTTTTCTTTTATTTTAATTTCTTTTAATTTTTTAAATTTTTTTTAAATTTTTTTTCGAATTTTCTTATAATTTTTTTTATTTTTGAATTTTTTTCATTTTTAAAATTTTTTTTTATTTATTTTTGTTTTAAATTATTATTTTTTTAAATTTTTAAAAATTTTTTTTAATTTTTTAAAATTTTTTTAAATGTTTTTTTAAACTTTTTAAAATTTTTTAAAAAATTTTATAATTTTTCATTGCTTTCTTTTTTTTTAAATTTTTATTTTTTTAAAATTATTTCTATTTTTTATTTTTTGAAATTTTAAATTTTTTTTTAATTTTTTTAAATTTTTGAAATTTTTTTTGTAATTTTCTTATAATTTATTTTATTATATTAAATTTTTTTGAAATTTTTCTAAATTTAAAAAAAAAATTTAAAAGTATTATTCTATTATTTAAAAAATGTTTTTAATTTTTTTTAAATTATTTAAAATTTTTTGAAATTTTTATTTCCGTTTTATTTTAATTTTTTTAATTTTTTTTTTAAATTTCTTATAATTTTTTTTATTTTTTTAAAATATATTTAAAAAAAAATTTAATTTTTTTTTAAATTTTTTTTAAATTTTTTAAATTTTTAAATTTTTTTTTAATTTTCTTATAATTTTTTTATTTTTTTTAATTTTTTAAAAATTTTCAAAATTTTAAAAATTTTTTTTAAAGGTATTATTTTTTTATCTAAAAAATATTTTTAATTTTTTAGAATTTTTTTAAAATTTTTATTTCGGTTTTATTTTAATTTTTTAATTTTTAAATTTTTTTTTTAATTTTTATTTCTCTTTTATTTTAATTTTCTAATTTTTGAAATTTTTTAAAATTTTTTTAAATTTTCTTATAATTTCTTTTATTATTGAATTTTTTTCATTTTAAAATTTTTTTTTATTTATTTTTGTTTTAAATTATTATTTTTTTAATTTTTTTAAAAAATTTTTTAATTTTTGTTTAAATATTTTTTTAATTTTTTTAAAGTTTTTTAAAAGTTTTTTTAAACTTTTTAAAATTTTTTAAAATTTTTTAAAATTTTTCTTTGCTCTCTTTTTTTTTTAATTTTTATTTATTTTTTTTTTAAATTATTTATATTTTTTATTTTTTGAAATTTAAAATTTTTTTTTTAATTTTTTAATTTTTTTTTAAATTTTTTGTAATTTTCTTATGATTTTTTTTATTTTTTAAAATTTTTCTAAATTTTTAAAAAAAATTTTTAAAAGTATTATTCTATTATTTAAAAAATGTTTTTAAATTTTTAAAAATTTTTTAATTTTTTTACATTTTCTTTTAAATTTTCTTATAATTTTTTTATTTTTTTTAATTTTTTAAAAATTATCATAATTTTTTAAAAAAAATTTTAAAAACTTTTCTTTACTTTAATTTTTAAAATTTTTTTAAATTTTTTTTTTAAAATATAATTTCTTTATTTCAAAAAATGTTTTTAAATTTTTATTTTTCTTTTATTTTAATTTCTTTTAATTTTTAAAATTTTTTTTTAAATTTTTTTTCGAATTTTCTTATAATTTTTTTTTAATTTTTTAAAATATATTTAAAAAAAATTTTAAATTTTTTAAAATTTTTTTTTAATTTTTTAAATTTTTATATTTTTAAAATTTTTTTTTAAATTTTCTTTATTTTTTAATTTTTTTCGTTTTCAAATTTTTTTTTATTTATTTTTGTTTTAAATTATTATTTTTTTTAATTTTTTAAAAAAATTTTAATTTTTGTTTATTTTTTTTTAATTTTTTAAAATTTAAAAAACAAATTTATAAATTTTTTTTTAAATTTTTTAAATATTTTTTAAAAAATTTTTTCCAAATTATTTATAATTTTTTTTATTTTTAATTTTTTAAAAAAAATTTTTTTTAAATTTTCTTATAATTTTTTTATTTTTAATTTTTTTAATTTTTGTTTAATTTTTTTTTAATTTTCTTATAATTTTTTTAATTTTAAAATTTTTTTGAAATTTTTTTAAAATTTTTAAAATTTTTTAAATTTTTTAAAATTTTTCTAAATTTTTTAAAAATTTTTTAAAGGTATTATTTTTTTATTTCAAAATTATTTTTAATTTTTTTAATTTTTTTTTAATTTTTATTTCTCTTTTATTGTAATTTTTTAATTTTTTAATTTTTTAATTGTTTAAATTTTTTAAAAATTTTTTTAAATTTTCTTATAATTTTTTTTATTTTTGAATTTTTTTCATTTTTAAAATTTTTTTTTATTTATTTTTGTTTTAAATTATTATTTTTTTTTAATTTTTTAAAAAAAATTTAATTTTTGTTTAAATTTTTTTTTAATTTTTTAAAATTTAAAAAACAAATTTATAAATTTTTTTAATATTTTTTAAAAAATTTTTTCCAAATTATTTTTAAATTTTTTTTTAATTTTCTTATAATTTTTTTATTTTTTTAATTTTTTAAAAATTTTCTAAATTTTTAAAAAATTTTTTCAAGGTATTATTTTTTTATTTAAAAAATATTTTTAATTTCTTAGAATTTTTTTTTAATTTTTATTTCGGTTTTATTTTAATTTTTTAATTTTTAAATTTTTTTAAATTTTTATTTCTCTTTTATTTTAATTTTTTAATTTTTAAAATTTTTTAAATTTTATAAATTTTTTTTAAATTTTCTTATAATTTTTTTTATTATTGAATTTTTTTCATTTTAAAATTTTTTTTTATTTATTTTTGTTTTAAATTATTATTTTTTTAATTTTTTTAAAAAATTTTTTAATTTTTGTTTAAATATTTTTTTAATTTTTTTAAAGTTTTTTAAAAATTTTTTTATACTTTTTAAAACTTTTTAAAATTTTTTAAAATTTTTCTTTGCTCTCTTTTTTAAAATTTTTATTTATTTTTTTTAAATTATTTATATTTTTTATTTTTGAAATTTTAAATTTTTTTTATAATTTTTTAAATTTTTGTAAAATTTTTTGTAATTTTCTTATAATTTTTTTTATTTTTAAAAATTTTTTTGAAATTTTTCTAAATTTTTAAAAAAAAATTTTAACAGTATTATTCTATTATTTAAAAAATGTTTTTAAATTTTTAAAAATTTTTTAAATTTTTTTACATTTTCTTTTAAATTTTCTTATAATTTTTTTTATTTTTTAATTTTTTTTAAATTTTTAAAAATTATCATAATTTTTAAAAAAAAAAATTAAAAACTTTTCTTTACTTTAATTTTTAAATTTTTTTAAATTTTTTTTTAAAAATATAATTTCTTTATTTCAAAAAATGTTTTAAATTTTTTTTTTAATTTTTATTTTTCTTTTATTTTAATTTCTTTTAATTTTTTAATTTTTTTTTAAAATTTTTTTTCGAATTTTCTTATAATTTTTTTTTTAATTTTTTAAAATATATTTAAAAAAAATTTTAAATTTTTTTAAAATTTTTTTTAATTTTTTAAATTTTTAAATTTTTTTTAATTTTCTTATAATTTTTTTAATTTTTTAAAATTTTTTTAAAATTTTCTAAATTTTTTTTAATTTTTTTAAAGGTATTAGTTTTTTATTTAAAAAATATTTTTAATTTTTAATTTTTTTTTTAAAATTTTTATTTCTCTTTTATTTTAATTTTTTAATTTTTAAAATTTAAAATTTTTTTTTTAAATTTTCTTTATTTTTTAATTTTTTTCGTTTTCAAATTTTTTTTTTATTTATTTTTGTTTTAAATTATTATTTTTTTTAATTTTTTAAAAAAATTTTAATTTTTGTTTATTTTTTTTAATTTTTTAAAATTTAAAAAACAAATTTATAAATTTTTTTTTTAATTTTTTAAATATTTTTTAAAAATTTTTCACCAAATTATTTTATAATCTTTTTATTTTTAATTTTTTTTTTAAATTTTTTTTTTAAATTTTCTTATAATTTTTTTATTTTTTAATTTTTTTAATTTTTGTTTAATTTTTTTTTTAATTTTCTTATAATTTTTTTTATTTTTTTAAATTTTTTTGAAATTTTTTTAAAATTTTTATAATTTTTTAAATTTTTTATAATTTTTTAAATTTTTTAAAATTTTTCTAAATTTTTTAAACTTTTTTTAAAGGTATTATTTTTTTATTTCAAAAATATTTTTAATTTTTTTTAAATTTTTTTGAAATTTTTATTTCTCTTTTATTGTAATTTTTTAATTTTTTAAAATTTTTTTTAAATTTTATTATAATTTTTTTTATTTTTGATTTTTTTTCATTTTTAAAATTTTTTTTATTTATTTTTGTTTTAAATTATTATTTTTTTCATTTTTAAAAAAATTTTTTAAAATTTTTTTTAAACTTTTTAAATTTTTTTAAAAATTTTTAAAATTTTTCTTTGCTTTCTTTTTTTTAAATTTTTATTTATTTTTTTTTTTTTTTTAAATTATTTATATTTTTTATTTTTTGAAATTTTAAATTTTTTTTTAATTTTTTAAAATTTTTGAAATTTTTTTTGTAATTTTCTTATAATTTTTTTTATTTTTTTAAATTTTTTTGAAATTTTTCTAAATTTTTAAAAAAAAATTTAAAAGTATTATTCTTTTATTTAAAAAATGTTTTTAATTTTTTAAAAATTTTCTAAATTTTTTAAAATTTTTTTAAAGGTATTATTTTTTTATTTAAAAAATATTTTTAATTTTTTAGAATTTTTTTTTAATTTTTATTTCGGTTTTATTTTAATTTTTAATTTTTAAAATTTTTTTTAATTTTTATTTCTCTTTTATTTTAATTTTTTAATTTTTTAATTTTTAAAATTTTAAAATTTTTTTTTTAAATTTTCTTTATTTTTTAATTTTTTTCGTTTTCAAATTTTTTTTAATTTATTTTTCTTTTAAATTATTATTTTTTTTAATTTTTTAAAAAAATTTTAATTTTTGTTTAAATTTTTTTTTAATTTTTTAAAATTTAAAAAACAAATTTATAAATTTTTTTTTTAATTTTTTAAATATTTTTTAAAAAATTTTTACCAAATTATTTTATAATTTTTTTTATTTTTAATTTTATTTTAAAATTTTTTTTTTTAATTTTCTTATAATTTTTTTCATTTTTAATTTTTTTAATTTTTGTTTAATTTTTTTTTTAATTTTCTTATAATTTTTTTTATTTTTTTAAATTTTTTTGAAATTTTTTTAAAATTTTTAAAATTTTTTTAATTTTTGTTTAAATATTTTTTTAATTTTTTAAAATTTTTTTAAAAGTTTTATTGAACTTTTTAAAATTTTTAAAAATTTTTTAAAATTTTTCTTTGCTTTCTTTTTTTTTAAATTTTTATTTATTTTTTTTATTTTTTTTTAAATTATTTATATTTTTTATTTTTTGAAATTTTAATTTTTTTTTAATTTTTTAAATGTTTTAAATTTTTTTTGTAATTTCCTTCTAATTTTTTTTATTTTTTAAAATTTTTTTGAAATTTTTCTAAATTCTTAAAAAAAAATTTAAAAGTATTATTCTTTTATTTAAAAAATGTTTTTAATTTTTTTTAAATTTTTTAAAAAATTTTTTTTTTTTCGTTTTATTTTAAATTTTTTAAATTTTTTTTCTATTTTTTTTTTAAAAATTATTTAAATTTTTTTTTTAATTTTTTTAAATTTTAATTTTTTTTTAATTTTTTTGTATTTTTTGTATTTTTCTTAAATTTTAAATTTGTTTTTTAAAAATTGGTTTTAATTTTTAAACAAAATTTTTTAAAAATTGTTGTATTTATTTTTTAATTTTATTTTCTATATTTTTTAATTTTTAAAAATTTTTTAAATTTTTTACATATTTTTTAAATTTTCTTATAATTTTTTTTTTAATTTTTTAAAAATTATCTTATAATTTTTTTTTGTTTTTAAAATTTTTTTTAAATTTTTTAAATAGTATTATTCTTTTATTTCAAAAATGTTTTTTAATTTTTTAATTTCTTTTTAATTTTTATTTTCCTCTTATTTTAACTTTTTTTAATTTTTAAATTTTTTTTTATTTTTTTTAAATTTTTTTTTTCTTTATTTTTTAATTTTTTTCAATTTTTAAAATTTTTAAAAAATTTTTAAAAAAATTTTTTTAATTAAAAAAAAATTTTTATATATTTTTATTTTTTTTTTGTTTTTTTAAAATTATTTATATTTTTTATTTTTTGAAATTTTAAATTTTTTTTTTAAATTTTGTTTTAATTTTTCAACATTTTTTAAAAAATTTTTAACAAAATATTTTATAATTTTTTTTATTTTTAATTTTTTTTTAAATTATTAATTTTTTTAAATTTTTCTTTGCTGTATTTTTTTTAAATTTCTATTTATTTTTTTTTAATTTTTAAAAAAATTTTAAAATTTAAAAAAAAAAAATTTTATTTTTTTTTTTAATTTTTTTTTCTTTATTTTTTTTCAATTTTTAAAATTTAAAAAAAATTTAATTTTTTAATTAATTTAAAAAAAAATTATTTATTTTTATTTTTTTTATTTTTTTTAAATTATTTATATTTTTTAATTTTTGAAATTCTTGAATTTTTTTTTTAATTTTTTAAATTTTTGAATTTTTTTTTTTAAATTTTTATAAATTTTTTTAATTTACTTATATTTTTTTATTTTTTACATTTTTCTTAAATTTTTTAAAATTTTTTTAAAAATTTTTAAAATTATTTTAAATTTTTTTATTTATTTAAAAAAAAAATTCTATATTTTTTAAATTTTTTCATTTTTAAAATTTTTTTTCTAATTTTTTTATAAAATTATTTTAAATTTTTTTTTAATTTTTTTTAATTTCCTTGTATTTTTTTATTTTTTTTAAATTTTAAAAATATTTTCTTTAATTTTTTAAAAAAAAATTTTTTAAAAATTGGTTTGAATTTTTTAACAAAATTTTTTAAAATTTGTTTTATTTATTTTTTTAAATTTTATTTTCCATATTTTGTAATTTTTTTTAATTTTTTAAAAATTATCATAATTTTCTTAAAATTTTTTATTAATTTTTTTTTTAATTTTTTAAGTATTTTTTAAAAATTTTTAAAAAGTATTATTCTTTTTTTTCAAAACTGTTTTTTACTTTTTTTTAAAATTTTGTTTAATTTTTTATTTTGCTCCTCCCAATTGATCCAATATCTCATTGATATTAGGAATTGGGTAAGCATCAGGAACGGTCTTTTTGTTCAAATCTCTAAAATCAATCACCATTCGCCACAGGAGTCCCCATCGGTTCCCGGTTTTTTGGACACGATCCAAATAGGCGAATTGTAGGGTGATAATGACGGCTGTATAATTTCGTTTTCTAGTAATTTACAGACTTGTTTACCAATTTCCTTCTTGTGTATTGGAGGGAAGCGATATTGATTAGTATTGACAGGCACTGGATCCGTTGTCTGGATCCCATGCTGGATAGCGTTCGTATAACCCAACTTCTCATCTGGTAGATGGAAAGGTCATGGTATTTACTTAAAATTCCTTGGACATGAAGTTTTTCTTCCGGATTCATATGTTCCGTTGAAATTAATTCGAGCACTTGTTCCACCCTTGTTGTGGGTTTTTTTTTCAGAAATTATCGATACCTCACCCGACGCAATAGTAAGAGACTCACGGAAATTTGGGTAGACGGTTGATCTGGCATAATGCACAGGGGGTGAGAGTGAGTGCACTTTCGTGGGTGCCTCGATTTGGTGGATCGACAGATCCTGGGGTAAGAGGGACCTGTTTGAATTTAGGGCGAGGATATGAGTGACGCATTTAGACGTCATAATCTCTTTTGTTCGTTTTTGTTTGGGTTCTGGAATCACAATTTCAAATTCTTCCAATTCAACAGTAGGTGTTGTGATCGTTATGTCCATTTCATTAGAATTTATTATTTGTAAGTACGCTTTGCCGTCTCGATTACGGACAAGAGCGTTACCAGCGTGAATCCCAGTGCCTAAGTCTAACCGGGGTACATACCCTTCCTTTATATTCGAATTTAATATATTAATAAAGGAAACGGTTTTTGATCTAGCAGGTAGCATGACTTGGTTATTATTCACGAAAGGAATGGAGTTTCCTGGGAAGTCCAACTCCCTCTTGGAATAGTGTATCGAGACATTCTGTTTTATAAAGAATTCCGTGCCTAATATTCCTTGCGGCTTAATTGGGAAGTCGTTTTCGACTACGTGGAACGTGACGTTATCGCCCAAAAGGGTTATCCTTACTGTGCCAAGCGTGGTGACAGGTCCTGGAGAGATGCCTTTGAGTATTAATCGATTTTCCGTGTTTATCTCTTGCGGTAGCTTTACAGCTTGAATTTTCAATAAGTTCACCTGTGACCCAGTATCAATCATTAATTCAGGTGTAGTTTCGAAGTCGGGGGAGGAAATCATTACAGACGGAGCTTCATCGGCAGTGGTTAACCATGCTGTTGCGATTCTAGTTTCGATATTCCCGGTTCCGTTTGTATTTCTATTGGACGCGCTCCTGCTTGGCCCGTTCCACGGTACGCCTCCATAGTTGACCGTAGGGGCAGAGCGTTTCCCGAGTCACGTTCTTGGAAGGTTCCAGGATTTCTCTCATTGCGATTGAACAAGCGTTTTCTACATTCTGAGATTAAATGTCCGGGCTTTTTGCAATACGCACAGATCCGCAATTCTGTAGGTCTTGAGGGAGGAGGTCGAGTTTTGTCCCAGTAAGGGAGCAGAGGATTGGGTGCCGGGTTTCCATATCCTACAACGCAGTTTGGAGGGTATCTCTCGAAGGGTTGTGAAACTATATTTTGATTGCCTCGGCAGGACCGTGCGTCGTGTCCTGTCTTATTGCAGAGTTCGCACGTTAATTTCGGGGCCTTTTGTTCTGAAAACCTTTGACGATCCCTGTCAATCTTCTTATCCACGAGTACAGCTAGCTCAAAAGCTTCATCGAGCGTTTCGAAATTATGTTGGAATAATCTTGTTCGTATATGGGGAGGAAGGCCATCTACAAATGTGTCTAACGTCAAACGATCTAGGTCCTCAGGGTGATTCCGTGCGAAATCGCGATAATATTCTCTGTCCTCTTCCAAAATAGCGAATCGGAGATCCTTAACACGCGAGATGTATTCTAGTACGTGTTCGTTATTTCCTTTAATAATATTAGCAAGTTCCCCACGATAATGGTCCGAAGTTTTGGCAGGGGAGAAAGTGCGTTTAAGTTGTTTAATTAAATCATTTACAGAGTCAAAAACCCTATCCTCAACGGCCAAACAGGCGTGGTCCTGCAGTTTATTGCGTAACAACCTCGCCAGCTGGGGTTCAGCCTGCGGGGGAACCAGAGCTTTAGCCCTATTGCAGGCTCTCGCGAATTGCACCACTGGTATATTATGTCCGTTAAAGTTAGGGACCGTTTCTATGGCGTCTTTTAACGTGATCTGGGGTGTTGGATCCTGGTTCGGAATATAGTTACGATTCATTGCCTCAGGAACGTTATTATAATTTGGCACCGGTTTTCTATCGAAACGGGAGGAACCTGGAGTAGTAAAATTGTTTGTCGTTGGCGGGGGTGCAAGAAGTTTTTCCATAATTTCGCGGATGGCTTGAATTTGACCGGAAAGACCTTCCAACGCGGGGCCATCTGAACCGGCGGCCACGCCCGAACGCGTGTTGGTTTTCGGGTTTATAACATAACTCGCGTACAAGCTCTCAATTTCAGCTTGTTTTTCCCGCAATAATTGCACCCGTTCCATTAATTCGGCAGTTGCGGTGTCTACAGCTTTAGTGGAAGGGCCTGCGTCTTGGTCCACCACGCAAGAATCGTCGGTTTCCCCGTACACGGACATGTTTGATTTCTCCCGAAAAAGTTTTGGGTTTTCTTAATTTGGGCGTACGGTAGCTGTTATTCAAAGCCTACCGTGCTCTCTACCCGGGTAGTTAATATCGAATCTGTTATGATTTTTACTTATTTGACGGTAATGCTCTGTACACACGGTACGTAACTTGAACAAGAGGTTTTTGCAACGGGGGCATTCAGGGAATATATCGTTAGGTTGGTGGTAGTGCACTTGATATATCTCGTCCACTTCCACCGGGTTTGAATTAAAACAATTTAGGCAAAATTTTACGCCTTCCGTGGTCGTTGCTACGCCCCCCGTAACACAGATTAATGCGTTTGAATCTGACAATACGCCCCGCAGCCTGCGGCTTCGGTAATATAACGTGTTTTGACGTTGACGCGAATCGCGCATGTTAGGTATCAATGTATTATGTCTCGTCAGGCAGTTTGTTTAGATTTCGTAGGTAAATGTTTCCTAAGTGATTCAGACTTGGTTTGAAAGAAAGTACCACCGTGTGCACACGACACAATTGGTTGCGGGACGCGTTTGTAATAAAACTGTATTGCACCGAGGGCAATTAGGGAATATATAAGGCGTATGTAAGAAATGAATTTGATACGTTATCACCGTATTTGTTGGATCTAGTTGGGAGCAATTTAAGCAAATTTCGTCGTCTTCGTTATTTGCTATTATGGTCCCGGAAACACAGACCATCCACTGTATAGATGCCGTCAAATTTTGTAATTGGCGGCTCCTGTAGGCTGGTTTCCACGGACTAACGTATTCTGTATACATGCTAAATAGACAATTGTGGGTACCGTATGTTAGGGAATTTATTCCTATTAACAGTTGATGGATCCCACCGCTGTCACCAAAAATATGTCACGTCCCAGGTGAGGTCTTTAGGAACGACGACTATGGGGAAGGAAAAAGACAGGCGCGAATCTAAAATCCAGCACTCTGAGATTTTTGGGGGAAGACCAGGCGCGAATATTAAATCCGTCATACTGAGGGTTTGGAAGGAACTTAGGCGCGAATATTGAATCCGTCACACTGAGGGTTTGGAAGGAACTTTGGCGCGAATATTGAATTCGTCACACTGAGGGTTTGAAAGGAATTCAGGCGGGAATCTATAATCCGGCACACTGAGGGTTTGGAAGGAGAGGAACGTCAGGCGCGAATCTTGAATCCAGCACACTGAGGGTTTTGAAGGAGAGGAACGTCAGGCGCGAATCTTGAATCCAGCACACTGAGGATTTTGAAGGGGATCAGGCGCAAATATTAAATCCGTCACTCTAATCGACCAGGGAAGGTTTTAAAAGAAGAATACACACCCTGGAAACACCTGTTAGGTCTTATTTTAGGTTTGGCTCGGTAATTGGATTTACCGTTATATTATTCGGCTCATGCAATAGTATGTTTGTAAACATAGTAAGCGTCTGGCGTTCACTAACAGAAATCAGCTGTTGCGGCAGCTTGTTTGTTTGGGATCTTTGTAACCAAAGGGTGCACACAATAATTCAAAGCGTGATTTAAAACTAAGTGGTTTATTACTAATGCTTGGGATTTTAAGCATTGGCACATGACATTGATATAGATAGTAATTAATCACAATATGAAAATATGAATATGAAGTACATAGATATAAGCAAATGAGATTATTATAGAAGCAATAAGCGTTGCTAATATGAAATATAAATGATCGCAATAAGCTTTAGAATGCAATATAACATGGAATACAATAAGAATAGTAATGCAAAAATATATATACACAAAGAAAGCATTAATGAGAATATATATATATATGTAGGTAATAAACGTTAGTAATACAAAATAATGAAGGTTCGCAATAAGCTTTGATAGACAAAATAATAATAGTCAATGGTATGGAGATGAATAACAATATTAATAATTATAATTGCTTACGGTAGTTGCCGTAGAGCACTGATTTGAACACTTTGGAATCATCCAATTATAAACTTTTCGTAATATAATTTAGTTGTTCACGGACTTTCGTGACAGAAAAAAATGATCGCTCTGGCCTCTCAGGACCTCGTATTTATAAGATTTTACAGGAGTATTGCGGGGGGTACGCACGGTAAAGACCTTGACATATTTAAGAAATAAGTCGTAGTAGGACTTCCGGGGTTTTTATAAACGGTACGTCTATTAATAGACGTATTTATGTCACGTACGCCAAATATACGACGCAATTAGGTTTCTGGAATTTTTATGACTGCGAAAGGAGATACTCAACTCGTCGTATGGATTTCGGGTGATTTATAGGAAAGGGGTTACATTGGCTTGGACTCTGTGAGTCGTAAAGAGGGGATTGAGACGTGGTCTCGATTTAAGAGGGTTCTTGTAACGATGGACTTGTTTGAATTCGTTTTAAAGGAAAGGATTCGTGCCTCATGTGGCGAATAGGCGAAGGGGTTTTGTAACGATTATCTCGTGAAGGGGATCTCTAAGATACATCGGCGAGGTGGAGTTTTGTATCGATCATCTTGTATTGGGGACCGCTAAGGTACAGCATAAAGGTGATCGATGATTGAGGAGATGGGGTAAGAGTTGAGTTTCAGGGACTTCGGTGTAGTGGTTTTGAGGCTTACTAATAAATTTTTTGGAATAGGACCGCGCGAAAAATAGTGGGACGTCACATTATAAAATTTTTTTCTATATTTTTTAAATTTTTTCATTTTTAAAAATTTTTTTCTAATTTTTTTAAAAAATTATTTAAATTTTTTTTTTAATTATTTAAATTTTTTTTAATTTCCTTGTAATTTTTTTAAATTAAAAAAATATTTCTTTAATTTTTTTAAAATTTTTTTTTAAAAAATTGGTTTTAATTTTTTAACAAAATTTTTTAAAATTTGTTTTATTTATTTTTTTTAAATTTTATTTTTTATATTTTTTAATTTTTTAAAATTTTTTAAATTCTTTTAATTTTTTTTTTAAATTTTCTTATAATTTTTTTAAGAATTTTTTAAAAATTATCATAATTTTCTTAAAATTTTTTAAAAATTTTTTAAAATTTTTTATATTTAATTTTTTAATTTTTAAAATTTTTAAAATTTTTTTAAAATTTTCTTATAATTTTTTTCATATAAAATTTTTTTTATTTATTTTTGTTTTAAATTATAATTTTTTTAAATTTCTTAAATTTTTTTTTAATTTTTTTGTAATTTTCTTATAATTTTTTTTATTTTTTAAAATTTTTTTGAAATTTTTTTAAAATTTTTAAAATTTTTAAAATTTTTTAAAATTTTTCTAAATTTTTTAAAAATTTTTTAAAGCTATTATTTTTTTATTTCAAAAATATTTTTAATTTTTTTTAATTTTTATTTTCGTTTTATTTTAATTTTTTTAATTTTTAAAAAAATTTTTTTTTTAATTTACTTATAATTTTTTTTATTTTTTAAATTTTTTCAATTTTTTTTTTTAAATTTTTCTTTCCTTTATTATTTTTAAAAAAAATTTTTTATTTTTTTTTTAATTTTTAAAAAAAAATTTATTTATTTTTATTTTTTTTTAAATTATATATATTTTTTAATTTTTGAAAATTTTGAATTTTTTTTGAATTTTTTAATTTTTAAAAAAAGTATTTTAATTTTCTTAAAATTTTTTTTATTTTGAATTTTTTTTTGTAATTTTTCTAAATTTTTTAAAAGTTTTTTTAAAAGTATTATTCTTTTATTTCAAAAATGTGTTTTAATTTTTTTTAATTTTTATTTTCCTCTTATTTTAACTTTTTTTAATTTTTAAATTTTTTTTTATTTTTTTAAAAATTTTTTTTCTTTATATTTTAATTTTTTTCAATTTTTAAAATTTTTAAAAATTTTTTAAAAAATTTTTTTTAATTAAAAAAAAAATTTTATATATTTTTATTTTTTTTATTTTTTTAAAATTATTTATATTTTTTATTTTTTGAAATTTTAAATTTTTTTTTTTAATTTTTTTAAATTTTTTTTGTAATTTTCTTATAATTTTTTTTATTTTTTAAAATTTTTTTTTAAATTTTCCAAATTTTAAAAAAATTTAAAAGTATTCTTCTTTTATTTAAAAAATGTTTTTATTTTTTTTTTAAATTTTTTAAATTTTTTTTAAATTTTTATGTTCCTTTTATTTTAATTTTTTTTAATTTTAAAAAAAAATTTTTTTTAATTTACTTATAATTTTTTTTATTTTCTCAATTTTTAAAATTTTTTTTAAAAGTATTATTCCTTTATTTCAAAAATGTGTTTTAATTTTTTTTATTTTTTTTTAATTTTGTTTTCCTTTCATTTTAATGTTTTTTAATTTTAAAATTTTTTTTTTATTTTTTTTAAAATTTTTTTTTTATTTTTTAAAATTTTTTTTATTTATTTTTAAAAAAAAAATTTCATTTATTTTTTAATTTATTTCAATTTTTAAAATTTAAAAAAGAAATTTTTTAATTGACTTATAATTTTTTTTTATTTTTAAAATTTTTTTTTAAATTTTTTAAAATTTTTTAAAAATATTTAAAAAAATTTTTTTTTAAATTTTCTTTATTTATTTTTTAAAATTTGTTTTATTTATTTTTAAATTTTTTTAAATTTTTTAAATTTTTTAAAAATTTTTTAAAAAAAATTTTAAATTTTATAAAATTTTATCTTTCCTTTATATTTTTTTAATTTTTATTTATTTTTTTTAATTTTTTTAAAATTATTATTTATTTATTTCAAAAAATGTTTTTTAAATTTAAAAAAAAATTTAAATTTTTATTTTCCTTTTATATTAATTTTTTTTTAATTTTTTTTTAAATTTTTAAAATAAGTTTTTTAATTTTCTTATAATTTTTTTAAAATTTCTTTAAAAAAATTTAAAATTTAAAATTTTTTTTTTTTTAAATTTTTTTTTCTTTATTTTTTTTCAATTTTTAAAATTTAAAAAAAAATTAATTTTTTTTATTTTTTAAAAAAAAATTATTTATTTTTATTTTTTTTTAAATTATATATTTTTTTAATTTTTGAAAATTTTGATTTTTTTTTAATTTTTTAAATTTTAAAAAAAAAAATTTTTAATTTTCTTAAATTTTTTTTATTTTTAAATTTTTTTTTTAATTTTTCTAAATGTTTTAAATTTTTTTTAAAACTATTATTCTTTTATTTCAAAAATGTGTTTTAATTTTTTTTTAAATTTTTTTTACTTTTTATTTTTCTTTTATTCTAATTTTTTAATTTTTAAAAAAAATATAAATTTCAAAAAAAATTTTAAATTTTTTAAAAAAATTTAAATTTTAAAAAAAAAATTTTCATTATTTTTTTAAATTTTTAAAATTTTAAATTTTTTTTAAATTTTTTAATTAATTTTTTTTTATAAAAAAAATTATTTTTATTTTTTTTATTTTTTTTTAAATTATTTATGTTTTTTAATTTTTGAAATTTTTTAATATTTTTTTAATTTTTTAAATTTTTAAATTTTTTTTTTAATTTTCTTAAAACTGTATTTAGATTTTTAAAAAAATTTAAAAGTATTATTCTTTTATTTCAAAAATGTTTTTTTAATTTTATTTAAATTTTTTTTTAATTTTTAAAATAATTTAAAATTTTTTTAATTTTGTTAAATTTTAAATTTTTTTTTAATTTTCTTGTAATTTTTTTATTTTTTTTAATTTTCTTGTAATTCTTTTAATTTTTTTTTTAATTTAAAATTCTTTTTGTAATTTTTTTTTAAAAAATTGATTTTAATTTTTCAACAAAATTTTTTAAAATTTGTTCTATTTATTTTTTTTTAAATTTCATTTTCTATATTTTTTAATTTTTAATTTTTTTTTAAATTTTCTTTACTATAATTTTTTTTTAATTTAAAAAAATTTTTTAATTTTTTAAAATTATAATTTCTTTATTTAAAAAAATGTTTTTAAAATTTTTTTAATTTTTTTAAATTTTTAAAATTTTTTTTTTAAATTTTGTTTTAATTTTTTAACATTTTTTAAAATTTTTTTAACAAAATATTTTATAATTTTTTTTATTTTTAATTTTTTTTTAAATTATTAATTTTTTTTAATTTTTCTTTGCTGTATTTTTTTTTAAATTTCTATTTATTTTTTTTTAATTTTTTAAAAAAATTTTAATTTTCTTATAATTTTTAAATTTTTTTAATTTTTAAAAAAATTTTAAAATTTAAAAAAAAAAATTTTATTTTTTTTTTAAATTTTTTTTTCTTTATTTTTTTTCAATTTTTAAAATTTAAAAAAAATTTAATTTTTTAATTAATTTTAAAAAAAATTATTTATTTTTATTTTTTTTAAATTATATATTTTTTTAATTTTTGAAAATTTTGATTTTTTTTTAATTTTTTAAATTTTAAAAAAAAATTTTTAATTTTCTTAAATTTTTTTTATTTTTAAATTTTTTTTTTAATTTTTCTAAATGTTTTAAATTTTTTTTAAAACTATTATTCTTTTATTTCAAAAATGTGTTTTAATTTTTTTTTAAATTTTTTTTACTTTTTATTTTTCTTTTATTTTAATTTTTTAATTTTTAAAATAATTTTAAATTTTTAAAAATTTTTTTAAATTTTTCTTTCCTTTATTTTTTTTATTTTTTTTTTTAATTTTTTAAAATTTAAATTTTTTTTATTTTTTTTAAATTTTTTAATTTTTAAAAAAAATATAAATTTCAAAAAAAATTTTAAATTTTTTAAAAAAATTTAAATTTTAAAAAAAAAATTTTCATTATTTTTTTAAATTTTTAAAATTTTAAATTTTTTTTAAATTTTTTAATTAATTTTTTTTTTTTAAAAAAAATTATTTTTATTTTTTTTATTTTTTTTTAAATTATTTATGTTTTTTAATTTTTGAAATTTTTTAATATTTTTTTAATTTTTTAAATTTTTAAATTTTTTTTTTAATTTTCTTAAAACTGTATTTAGATTTTTAAAAAAATTTAAAAGTATTATTCTTTTATTTCAAAAATGTTTTTTTAATTTTATTTAAATTTTTTTTAATTTTTAAAATAATTTTAAATTTTTTTAATTTTGTTAAATTTTAAATTTTTTTTTAATTTTCTTGTAATTTTTTTATTTTTTTTAATTTTCTTGTAATTCTTTTAATTTTTTTTTTAATTTAAAATTCTTTTTGTAATTTTTTTTTAAAAAATTGATTTTAATTTTTCAACAAAATTTTTTAAAATTTGTTCTATTTATTTTTTTTTAAATTTCATTTTCTATATTTTTTAATTTTTAATTTTTTTTTAAATTTTCTTTACTATAATTTTTTTTTAATTTAAAAAAATTTTTTAATTTTTTTAAAATTATAATTTCTTTATTTAAAAAAATGTTTTTAAAATTTTTTTAATTTTTTTAAATTTTTTAAATTTTTTTTTTAAATTTTGTTTTAATTTTTTAACATTTTTTAAAATTTTTTTAACAAAATATTTTATAATTTTTTTTATTTTTAATTTTTTTTTAAATTATTAATTTTTTTTAATTTTTCTTTGCTGTATTTTTTTTTAAATTTCTATTTATTTTTTTTTAATTTTTTAAAAAAATTTTAATTTTCTTATAATTTTTAAATTTTTTTAATTTTTAAAAAAATTTTAAAATTTAAAAAAAAAATTTTTATTTTTTTTTTAAATTTTTTTTTCTTTATTTTTTTTCAATTTTTAAAATTTAAAAAAAATTTAATTTTTTAATTAATTTTAAAAAAAATTATTTATTTTTATTTTTTTTTAAATTATATATTTTTTTAATTTTTGAAAATTTTGATTTTTTTTTAATTTTTTAAATTTTAAAAAAAAAATTTTTAATTTTCTTAAATTTTTTTTATTTTTAAATTTTTTTTTTAATTTTTCTAAATGTTTTAAATTTTTTTTAAAACTATTATTCTTTTATTTCAAAAATGTGTTTTAATTTTTTTTTAAATTTTTTTTACTTTTTATTTTTCTTTTATTTTAATTTTTTAATTTTTAAAATAATTTTAAATTTTTAAAAATTTTGTTAAATTTTTCTTTCCTTTATTTTTTTTATTTTTTTTTTTAATTTTTTAAAATTTAAATTTTTTTTATTTTTTTTAAATTTTTTAATTTTTAAAAAAAATATAAATTTCAAAAAAAATTTTAAATTTTTTAAAAAAATTTAAATTTTAAAAAAAAAATTTTCATTATTTTTTTAAATTTTTAAAATTTTAAATTTTTTTTAAATTTTTTAATTAATTTTTTTTTTTTAAAAAAAATTATTTTTATTTTTTTTATTTTTTTTTAAATTATTTATGTTTTTTAATTTTTGAAATTTTTTAATATTTTTTTAATTTTTTAAATTTTTAAATTTTTTTTTTAATTTTCTTAAAACTGTATTTAGATTTTTAAAAAAATTTAAAAGTATTATTCTTTTATTTCAAAAATGTTTTTTTAATTTTATTTAAATTTTTTTTTAATTTTTAAAATAATTTAAAATTTTTTTAATTTTGTTAAATTTTAAATTTTTTTTTAATTTTCTTGTAATTTTTTTATTTTTTTTAATTTTCTTGTAATTCTTTTAATTTTTTTTTTAATTTAAAATTCTTTTTGTAATTTTTTTTTAAAAAATTGATTTTAATTTTTCAACAAAATTTTTTAAAATTTGTTCTATTTATTTTTTTTTAAATTTCATTTTCTATATTTTTTAATTTTTAATTTTTTTTTAAATTTTCTTTACTATAATTTTTTTTTAATTTAAAAAAATTTTTTAATTTTTTAAAATTATAATTTCTTTATTTAAAAAAATGTTTTTAAAATTTTTTTAATTTTTTTAAATTTTTTAAATTTTTTTTTTAAATTTTGTTTTAATTTTTTAACATTTTTTAAAATTTTTTTAACAAAATATTTTATAATTTTTTTTATTTTTAATTTTTTTTTAAATTATTAATTTTTTTTAATTTTTCTTTGCTGTATTTTTTTTTAAATTTCTATTTATTTTTTTTTAATTTTTTAAAAAAATTTTAATTTTCTTATAATTTTTAAATTTTTTTAATTTTTAAAAAAATTTTAAAATTTAAAAAAAAAATTTTTATTTTTTTTTTAAATTTTTTTTTCTTTATTTTTTTTCAATTTTTAAAATTTAAAAAAAATTTAATTTTTTAATTAATTTTAAAAAAAATTATTTATTTTTATTTTTTTTAAATTATATATTTTTTTAATTTTTGAAAATTTTGATTTTTTTTTAATTTTTTAAATTTTAAAAAAAAAATTTTTAATTTTCTTAAATTTTTTTTTTAATTTTTCTAAATGTTTTAAATTTTTTTTAAAACTATTATTCTTTTATTTCAAAAATGTGTTTTAATTTTTTTTTAAATTTTTTTTACTTTTTATTTTTCTTTTATTTTAATTTTTTAATTTTTAAAATAATTTTAAATTTTTAAAAATTTTTTTAAATTTTTCTTTCCTTTATTTTTTTTATTTTTTTTTTTAATTTTTTAAAATTTAAATTTTTTTTATTTTTTTTAAATTTTTTAATTTTTAAAAAAAATATAAATTTCAAAAAAAATTTTAAATTTTTTAAAAAAATTTAAATTTTAAAAAAAAAATTTTCATTATTTTTTTAAATTTTTAAAATTTTAAATTTTTTTTAAATTTTTTAATTAATTTTTTTTTTTTAAAAAAAATTATTTTTATTTTTTTTATTTTTTTTTAAATTATTTATGTTTTTTAATTTTTGAAATTTTTTAATATTTTTTTAATTTTTTAAATTTTTAAATTTTTTTTTTAATTTTCTTAAAACTGTATTTAGATTTTTAAAAAAATTTAAAAGTATTATTCTTTTATTTCAAAAATGTTTTTTTAATTTTATTTAAATTTTTTTTTAATTTTTAAAATAATTTAAAATTTTTTTAATTTTGTTAAATTTTAAATTTTTTTTTAATTTTCTTGTAATTTTTTTATTTTTTTTAATTTTCTTGTAATTCTTTTAATTTTTTTTTTAATTTAAAATTCTTTTTGTAATTTTTTTTTAAAAAATTGATTTTAATTTTTCAACAAAATTTTTTAAAATTTGTTCTATTTATTTTTTTTTAAATTTCATTTTCTATATTTTTTAATTTTTAATTTTTTTTTAAATTTTCTTTACTATAATTTTTTTTTAATTTAAAAAAATTTTTTAATTTTTTAAAATTATAATTTCTTTATTTAAAAAAATGTTTTTAAAATTTTTTTAATTTTTTTAAATTTTTTAAATTTTTTTTTTAAATTTTGTTTTAATTTTTTAACATTTTTTAAAATTTTTTTAACAAAATATTTTATAATTTTTTTTATTTTTAATTTTTTTTTAAATTATTAATTTTTTTTAATTTTTCTTTGCTGTATTTTTTTTTAAATTTCTATTTATTTTTTTTTAATTTTTTAAAAAAATTTTAATTTTCTTATAATTTTTAAATTTTTTTAATTTTTAAAAAAATTTTAAAATTTAAAAAAAAAATTTTTATTTTTTTTTTAAATTTTTTTTTCTTTATTTTTTTTCAATTTTTAAAATTTAAAAAAAATTTAATTTTTTAATTAATTTTAAAAAAATTATTTATTTTTATTTTTTTTAAATTATATATTTTTTAATTTTTGAAAATTTTGATTTTTTTTTAATTTTTTAAATTTTAAAAAAAAATTTTTAATTTTCTTAAATTTTTTTTTTAATTTTTCTAAATGTTTTAAATTTTTTTTAAAACTATTATTCTTTTATTTCAAAAATGTGTTTTAATTTTTTTTTAAATTTTTTTTACTTTTTATTTTTCTTTTATTTTAATTTTTTAATTTTTAAAATAATTTTAAATTTTTAAAAATTTTTTTAAATTTTTCTTTCCTTTATTTTTTTTATTTTTTTTTTTTAATTTTTTAAAATTTAAATTTTTTTTATTTTTTTTAAATTTTTTAATTTTTAAAAAAAATATAAATTTCAAAAAAAATTTTAAATTTTTTAAAAAAATTTAAATTTTAAAAAAAAATTTTCATTATTTTTTTAAATTTTTAAAATTTTAAATTTTTTTTAAATTTTTTAATTAATTTTTTTTTTTTAAAAAAATTATTTTTATTTTTTTATTTTTTTTTAAATTATTTATGTTTTTTAATTTTTGAAATTTTTTAATATTTTTTTAATTTTTTAAATTTTTAAATTTTTTTTTTAATTTTCTTAAAACTGTATTTAGATTTTTAAAAAAATTTAAAAGTATTATTCTTTTATTTCAAAAATGTTTTTTTAATTTTATTTAAATTTTTTTTTAATTTTTAAAATAATTTAAAATTTTTTTAATTTTGTTAAATTTTAAATTTTTTTTTAATTTTCTTGTAATTTTTTTATTTTTT
>NW_027486587.1:10000-12500 GCF_050908995.1 Andrena cerasifolii | reverse complement strand
GAACGACCGACCGAACGACCGACCGACCGACCGACCGACGGACTGACTGACCGACTGACCGACCGACCGGCCGACCGACCGACCGACCGACCGTCGGACTGACTGATCGACTGACCGACTGACCGACCGACCGACCGACCGACCGACGGACTGACCGACTGACCGACCGACCGACCGACGGACTGACTGACCGACTGACCGACTGACCGACCGACCGACCGACCGACCGACCGACCGACCGACCGACCGACCGACCGACCGACCGACCGACGGACTGACTGACCAACTGACCGACTGACCGACGGACTGACTGACCAACTGACCGACTGACCTACGGACTGACTGACCGACTGACCGACCGACCGACCGACCGACCGACCGACCGACCGACCGACCGACCGACCGACCGACGGACCGACGGACTGACTGACCGACTGACCGACTGACCGACCGACCGACCGAACGACCGAACGACCGACCAACCGACCGACCGACCGACGGACCGACCAACTGACCGACTGACCGACTGACCGACTGACCGACTGACCGACTGACCGACTGACCGACTGACCGACTGACCGACTGACCGACCGACCGACCGACGGACTGACTGACCGACTGACCGACCGACCGACCGACTGACTGACCGACTGACCGACTGACCGACCGACCGACCGACCGACCGACCGACCGACCGACCGACCGTCCGTCCGACCGACGGACTGACTGACCGACTGACCGACTGACCGACTGACCGACTGACCGACTGACCGACCGACCGACCGACCGAACGACTGACCGAACGACCGACCGACCGACGGACCGACTGACCGACTGACCGACTGACCGACCGACCGACCGAACGACCGACCGAACGACCGACCGACCGACCGACCGACGGACTGACTGACCGACTGACCGACCGACCGGCCGACCGACCGACCGACCGACCGTCGGACTGACTGATCGACTGACCGACTGACCGACCGACCGACCGACCGACCGACGGACTGACCGACTGACCGACCGACCGACCGACGGACTGACTGACCGACTGACCGACTGACCGACCGACCGACCGAACGACCGACCGAACGACCGACCGACCGACCGACCGACCGACGGACTGACTGACCGACTGACCGACTGACCGACTGACCGACTGAACGACTGACCGACCGACCGACCGACCGACCGACCGAACGACCGACAGACCGACCGACGGACCGACTGACCGACTGACCGACTGACCGACCGACCGGTCGACCAACCGACCGACCGACAGACCGACCGACGGACTGACTGACCGTCTGACCGACCGACCGACCGACTGACTGACCGACTGACCGACTGACCGACCGACCGACCGACCGACCGACCGACCGACCGACCGTCCGTCCGACCGACGGACTGACGGACCGACTGACCGACTGACCGACCGACCGACCGACCGACCGACCGAACGACCAACCGACCGACCGACCGACCGACCGACCGACGGACTGACTGACCGACTGACCGACTGACCGACTGACCGACCGACAGGCCGACCGACCGACCGACCGACTGACCGACTGACCGACCGACCGACCGACCGACCGACCGACCGACCGACCGACCGACCGACCGACCGACCGACCGACCGACCGACCGACCGACCGACCGACCGACCGACCGACGGACTGACTGACCAACTGACCGACTGACCTACGGACTGACTGACCGACTGACCGACCGACCGACCGACCGACCGACCGACCGACCGACCGACCGACCGACGGACCGACGGACTGACTGACCGACTGACCGACTGACCGACCGACCGACCGAACGACTGACCGAACGACCGACCGACCGACCGACGGACGGACCGACGGACTGACTGACCGACTGACCGACTGACCGACCGACCGACCGACCGACCGACCGACCGACCGACCGACCGACCGACCGACCGACCGACCGACGGACTGACTGACCAACTGACCGACTGACCGACGGACTGACTGACCAACTGACCGACTGACCTACGGACTGACTGAACGACTGACCGACCGACCGACTGACCGACTGACCGACTGACCGACTGACCGACCGACCGACCGACCGAACGACTGACCGAACGACCGACCGACTGACTGACCGACTGACCGACTGACCGACCGACCGACCGACCGACCGACCGACCGACCGACCGACCGTCCGTCCGACCGACGGACTGACTGACCGACTGACCGACTGACCGACTGACCGACTGACCGACTGACCGACCGACCGACCGACCGAACGACTGACCGAACGACCGACCGACCGACGGACCGACTGACCGACTGACCGACTGACCGACCGACCGACCGAACGACCGACCGAACGACCGACCGACCGACCGACCGACCGACCGACGGACTGACTGACCAACTGACCGACTGACCTACGGACTGACTGACCGACTGACCGACCGACCGACCGACCGACCGACCGACCGACCGACCGACCGACC
>NW_027486586.1:0-21595 GCF_050908995.1 Andrena cerasifolii | reverse complement strand
TTTAAGGCGATGCCTTTGAAGCTGAAATTTAGTATACCTCTTTCCACTTCATGTTCTCCTGATATATTGGCCAAAATCTGGCGAAAATTTTCAGAATGCACAAAATTGGGCTTTGTAACAGGAGAACATGCCGTCGAAAGAGATGGAACAAAGTAATGTCCCCGGAGAGCAAATCAAAGAGCGAGAAGTGGCGCAGATGTTTCGAGACAGTGACTGTTTAACGAAGACACGCAGAATTTTCGAACGCCTCTTGAAAGGCCTGCGCCTCTTATTTGCAACTTTAAGGCGATGCCTTTGAAGCTGAAATTTAGTATACCTCTTTCCACTTCATTTTCTCCTGATTTATTGGCCAAAATCTGGCGAAAATTTCGAGAATACACAAAATTGGGCTTTGTAACAGGAGAACATGCCGTGGAAAGAGATGGAACAAAGTAATGTCTCCGGAGAGCAAATCAAAGAGCGAGAAGTGGCGCAGGTGTTTCGAGACAGTGACTGTTTCACGAAGAGACGCAGAATTTTCGAAAGCCTCTTGAAAGGCCTGCGCCTCTTATTTGCAACTTTAAGGCGATGCCTTTGAAGCTGAAATTTAGTATACCGCTTTTGACTTCATGTTCTCCTGATATATTGGCCAAAATCTGGCGAACATTTTCAGAATGCACAAAATTGGGCTTTGTAACAGGAGAACATGCCGTCGAAAGAGATGGAACAAAGTAATGTCTCCGGAGAGCAAATCAAAGAGCGAGAAGTGGCGCAGATATTTCGAGACAGTGACTGTTTAACGAAGACACGCAGAATTTTCGAACGCCTCTTGAAACGCCTGCGCCTCTGATTTGCAACTTTAAGGCGATGCCTTTGAAGCTGAAATTTAGTATACCTCTTTCCACTTCATGTTCTCCTGATATATTGGCCAAAATCTGGCGAAAATTTTCAGAATGCACAAAATTGGGCTTTGTAACAGGAGAACATGCCGTCGAAAGAGATGGCACAAAGTAACGTCTCCGGAGAGCAAATCAAAGAGCGAGAAGTGGCGCAGATGTTTCGAGACAGTGACTGTTTAACGAAGACACGCAGAATTTTCGAACGCCTCTTGAAACGCCTGCGCCTCTGATTTGCAACTTTAAGGCGATGCCTTTGAAGCTGAAATTTAGTATACCTCTTTCCACTTCATGTTCTCCTGATATATTGGCCAAAATCTGGCGAAAATTTTCAGAATCTACAGAATTGGGCTTTGTAACAGGAGAACATGCCGTCGAAAGAGATGGCACAAAGTAACGTCTCCGGAGGGCAAATCAATGAGCGAGAAGTGGCGCAGATGTTTCGAGCCAGTGACTGTTTAACGAAGACACGCAGAATTTTCGAACGCCTCTTGAAAGGCCTGCGCCTCTGATTTACAATTTTAAGGCGATGCCTTTGAATCTGAAATTTAGTATACCTCTTTTGACTTCATGTTGTCCTGATATATTGGCCAACATCTGGCGAAAATTTTCAGAATCCACAGAATTGGGCTTTGTAACAGGAGAACATGCCGTCGAACGAGATGGCACAAAGTAACGTCTCCGGAGGGCAAATCAATGAGCGAGAAGTGGCGCAGATGTTTCGAGCCAGTGACTGTTTAACGAAGACACGCAGAATTTTCGAACGCCTCTTGAAAGGCCTGCGCCTCTGATTTGCAACTTTAAGGCGATGCCTTTGAAGCTGAAATTTAGTATACCTCTTTCCACTTCATGTTCTCCTGATATATTGGCCAACATCTGGCGAAAATTTTCAGAATCCACAGAATTGGGCTTTGTAACAGAAGAACATGCCGTCGAAAGAGATGGCACAAAGTAACGTCTCCGGAGGACAAATCAATGAGCGAGAAGTGGCGCAGATGTTTCGAGCCAGTGACTGTTTCACGAAGAGACGCAGAATTTTCGAAAGCCTCTTGAAAGGCCTGCGCCTCTTATTTGCAACTTTAAGGCGATGCCTTTGAAGCTGAAATTTAGTATACCTCTTTTGACTTCATGTTCTCCTGATATATTGGCCAACATCTGGCGAAAACTTTCAGAATCCACAGAATTGGGCTTTGTAACAGGAGAACATGCCGTCGAAAGAGATGGCACAAAGTAACGTCTCCGGAGGGCAAATCAATGAGCGAGAAGTGGCGCAGATGTTTCGAGCCAGTGACTGTTTAACGAAGACACGCAGAATTTTCGAACGCCTCTTGAAAGGCCTGCGCCTTTGATTTGCAACTTTAAGGCGATGCCTTTGAAGCTGAAATTTAGTATACCTCTTTCCACTTCATGTTCTCCTGATATATTGGCCAACATCTGGCGAAAATTTTCAGAATCCACAGAATTGGGCTTTGTAACAGGAGAACATGCCGTCGAAAGAGATGGCACAAAGTAACGTCTCCGGAGGGCAAATCAATGAGCGAGAAGTGGCGCAGATGTTTCGAGACAGTGACTGTTTAACGAAGAGTCGCACAATTTTCGAACGCCTCTTGAAAGGCCTGCGCCTCTGATTTGATACTTTTAAGCGATGCCTTTGAAGCTGAAATTTAGTATACCTCTTTCCACTTCATGTTCTCCTGATATTTGGCCAAAATCAAGCGAAAATTTTCAGAATGCACAAAATTGGGCTTTGTAACAGGAGAACATGCCGTCGAAAGAGATGGCACAATGTAACGTCTCCGGAGAGCAAATCAAAGAGCGAGAAGTGGCGCAGGTGTTTCGAGACAGTGACTGTTTAACGAAGACACGCAGAATTTCCGAACGCCTCTTGAAAGGCCTGCGCCTCTTAATTACAAGTTTAAGGCGATGCCTTTGAAGCTGAAATTTAGTATACCTCTTTCCACTTCATGTTCTCCTGATATATTGGCCAAAATCTGGCGAACATTTTCAGAATGCACAAAATTGGGCTTTGTAACAGGAGAACATGCCGTCGAAAGAGATGGCACAATGTAACGTCTCCGGAGAGCAAATCAAAGAGCGAGATGTGGCGCAGATGTTTCGAGACAGTGACTGTTTAACGAAGAGTCGCACAATTTTCGAACGCCTCTTGAAAGACCTGCGCCTCTGATTTGATACTTTTAAGCGATGCCTTTGAAGCTGAAATTTAGTATACCTCTTTCCTCTTCATGTTCTCCTGATATATTGGCCAACATCTGGCGAAAATTTTCAGAATCCACAGAATTGGGCTTTGTAACAGGAGAACATGCCGTCGAAAGAGATGGCACAAAGTAACGTCTCCGGAGGGCAAATCAATGAGCGAGAAGTGGCGCAGATGTTTCGAGCCAGTGACTGTTTAACGAAGACACGCAGAAATTTCGAACGCCTCCTGAAACGCCTGCGCCTCTGATTTGCAACTTTAAGGCGATGCCTTTGAAGCTGAAATTTAGTATACCTCTTTCCACTTCATGTTCTCCTGATATTTGGCCAAAATCTAGCGAAAATTTTCAGAATGCACAAAATTGGGCTTTGTAACAGGAGAACATGCCGTCGAAAGAGATGGCACAATGTAACGTCTCCGGAGAGCAAATCAAAGAGCGAGATGTGGCGCAGATGTTTCGAGACAGTGACTGTTTAACGAAGAGTCGCACAATTTTCGAACGCCTCTTGAAAGGCCTGCGCCTCTGATTTGATACTTTTAAGCGATGCCTTTGAAGCTGAAATTTAGTATACCTCTTTCCTCTTCATGTTCTCCTGATATATTGGCCAACATCTGGCGAAAATTTTCAGAATTCACAGAATTGGGCTTTGTAACAGGAGAACATGCCGTCGAAAGAGATGGCACAAAGTAACGTCTCCGGAGGGCAAATCAAAGAGCGAGAAGTGGCGCAGATATTTCGAGACAGTGACTGTTTAACGAAGACACGCAGAATTTTCGAACGCCTCTTGAAACGCCTGCGCCTCTGATTTGCAACTTTAAGGCGATGCCTTTGAAGCTGAAATTTAGTATACCTCTTTCCACTTCATGTTCTCCTGATATATTGGCCAAAATCTGGCGAACATTTTCAGAATGCACAAAATTGGGCTTTGTAACAGGAGAACATGCCGTCGAAAGAGATGGAACAAAGTAATGTCTCCGGAGAGCAAATCAAAGAGCGAGAAGTGGCGCAGGTGTTTCGAGACAGTGACTGTTTCACGAAGAGACGCAGAATTTTCGAAAGCCTCTTGAAAGGCCTGCGCCTCTTATTTGCAACATTAAGGCGATGCCTTTGAAGCTGAAATTTAGTGTACCTCTTTTGACTTCATGTTCTCCTGATATATTGGCCAAAATCTGGCGAACATTTTCAGAATGCACAAAATTGGGCTTTGTAACAGGAGAACATGCCGTCGAAAGAGATGGAACAAAGTAATGTCTCCGGAGAGCAAATCAAAGAGCGAGAAGTGGCGCAGATATTTCGAGACAGTGACTGTTTAACGAAGACACGCAGAATTTTCGAACGCCTCTTGAAACGCCTGCGCCTCTGATTTGCAACTTTAAGGCGATGCCTTTGAAGCTGAAATTTAGTATACCTCTTTCCACTTCATGTTCTCCTGATATATTGGCCAAAATCTGGCGAAAATTTTCAGAATGCACAAAATTGGGCTTTGTAACAGGAGAACATGCCGTCGAAAGAGATGGCACAAAGTAACGTCTCCGGAGAGCAAATCAAAGAGCGAGAAGTGGCGCAGATGTTTCGAGACAGTGACTGTTTAACGAAGACACGCAGAATTTTCGAACGCCTCTTGAAACGCCTGCGCCTCTGATTTGCAACTTTAAGGCGATGCCTTTGAAGCTGAAATTTAGTATACCTCTTTCCACTTCATGTTCTCCTGATATTTGGCCAAAATCTAGCGAAAATTTTCAGAATGCACAAAATTGGGCTTTGTAACAGGAGAACATGCCGTCGAAAGAGATGGCACAATGTAACGTCTCCGGAGAGCAAATCAAAGAGCGAGATGTGGCGCAGATGTTTCGAGACAGTGACTGTTTAACGAAGAGTCGCACAATTTTCGAACGCCTCTTGAAAGGCCTGCGCCTCTGATTTGATACTTTTAAGCGATGCCTTTGAAGCTGAAATTTAGTATACCTCTTTCCTCTTCATGTTCTCCTGATATATTGGCCAACATCTGGCGAAAATTTTCAGAATTCACAGAATTGGGCTTTGTAACAGGAGAACATGCCGTCGAAAGAGATGGCACAAAGTAACGTCTCCGGAGGGCAAATCAATGAGCGAGAAGTGGCGCAGATGTTTCGAGCCAGTGACTGTTTAACGAAGACACGCAGAATTTTCGAACGCCTCTTGAAACGCCTGCGCCTCTGATTTGCAACTTTAAGGCGATGCCTTTGAAGCTGAAATTTAGTATACCTCTTTCCACTTCATGTTCTCCTGATATTTGGCCAAAATCTAGCGAAAATTTTCAGAATGCACAAAATTGGGCTTTGTAACAGGAGAACATGCCGTCGAAAGAGATGGCACAATGTAACGTCTCCGGAGAGCAAATCAAAGAGCGAGATGTGGCGCAGATGTTTCGAGACAGTGACTGATTAACGAAGAGACGCAGAATTTTCGAACGCCTCTTGAAAGGTCTGCGCCTCTTATTTGCAACTTTAAGGCGATGCCTTTGAAGCTGAAATTTAGTATACCTCTTTCCACTTCATGTTCTCCTGATATATTGGCCAAAATCTGGCGAACATTTTCAGAATGCACAAAATTGGGCTTTGTAACAGGAGAACATGCCGTCGAAAGAGATGGAACAAAGTAATGTTCCCGGAGAGCAAATCAAAGAGCGAGAAGTGGCGCAGATGTTTCGAGACAGTGACTGTTTAACGAAGACACGCAGAATTTTCGAACGCCTCTTGAAAGGCCTGCGCCTCTTATTTGCAACTTTAAGGCGATGCCTTTGAAGCTTAAATTTAGTATACCTCTTTCCACTTCATTTTCTCCTGATTTATTGGCCAAAATCTGGCGAAAATTTCGAGAATACACAAAATTGGGCTTTGTAACAGGAGAACATGCCGTGGAAAGAGATGGAACAAAGTAATGTCTCCGGAGAGCAAATCAAAGAGCGAGAAGTGGCGCAGGTGTTTCGAGACAGTGACTGTTTCACGAAGAGACGCAGAATTTTCGAAAGCCTCTTGAAAGGCCTGCGCCTCTTATTTGCAACTTTAAGGCGATGCCTTTGAAGCTGAAATTTAGTATACCTCTTTTGACTTCATGTTCTCCTGATATATTGGCCAAAATCTGGCGAACATTTTCAGAATGCACAAAATTGGGCTTTGTAACAGGAGAACATGCCGTCGAAAGAGATGGAACAAAGTAATGTCTCCGGAGAGCAAATCAAAGAGCGAGAAGTGGCGCAGATATTTCGAGACAGTGACTGTTTAACGAAGACACGCAGAATTTTCGAACGCCTCTTGAAACGCCTGCGCCTCTGATTTGCAACTTTAAGGCGATGCCTTTGAAGCTGAAATTTAGTATACCTCTTTCCACTTCATGTTCTCCTGATATATTGGCCAAAATCTGGCGAAAATTTTCAGAATGCACAAAATTGGGCTTTGTAACAGGAGAACATGCCGTCGAAAGAGATGGCACAAAGTAACGTCTCCGGAGAGCAAATCAAAGAGCGAGAAGTGGCGCAGATGTTTCGAGACAGTGACTGTTTAACGAAGACACGCAGAATTTTCGAACGCCTCTTGAAACGCCTGCGCCTCTGATTTGCAACTTTAAGGCGATGCCTTTGAAGCTGAAATTTAGTATACCTCTTTCCACTTCATGTTCTCCTGATATTTGGCCAAAATCTAGCGAAAATTTTCAGAATGCACAAAATTGGGCTTTGTAACAGGAGAACATGCCGTCGAAAGAGATGGCACAATGTAACGTCTCCGGAGAGCAAATCAAAGAGCGAGAAGTGGCGCAGATGTTTCGAGCCAGTGACTGTTTAACGAAGACACGCAGAATTTTCGAACGCCTCTTGAAACGCCTGCGCCTCTGATTTGCAACTTTAAGGCGATGCCTTTGAAGCTGAAATTTAGTATACCTCTTTCCACTTCATGTTCTCCTGATATATTGGCCAAAATCTGGCGAAAATTTTCAGAATGCACAAAATTGGGCTTTGTAACAGGAGAACATGCCGTCGAAAGAGATGGCACAAAGTAACGTCTCCGGAGAGCAAATCAAAGAGCGAGAAGTGGCGCAGATGTTTCGAGACAGTGACTGTTTAACGAAGACACGCAGAATTTTCGAACGCCTCTTGAAACGCCTGCGCCTCTGATTTGCAACTTTAAGGCGATGCCTTTGAAGCTGAAATTTAGTATACCTCTTTCCACTTCATGTTCTCCTGATATTTGGCCAAAATCTAGCGAAAATTTTCAGAATGCACAAAATTGGGCTTTGTAACAGGAGAACATGCCGTCGAAAGAGATGGCACAATGTAACGTCTCCGGAGAGCAAATCAAAGAGCGAGATGTGGCGCAGATGTTTCGAGACAGTGACTGTTTAACGAAGTGTCGCACAATTTTCGAACGCCTCTTGAAAGGCCTGCGCCTCTGATTTGATACTTTTAAGCGATGCCTTTGAAGCTGAAATTATTATACCTCTTTCCTCTTCATGTTCTCCTGATATATTGGCCAACATCTGGCGAAAATTTTCAGAATCCACAGAATTGGGCTTTGTAACAGGAGAACATGCCGTCGAAAGAGATGGCACAAAGTAACGTCTCCGGAGGGCAAATCAATGAGCGAGAAGTGGCGCAGATGTTTCGAGCCAGTGACTGTTTAACGAAGACACGCAGAATTTTCGAACGCCTCTTGAAACGCCTGCGCCTCTGATTTGCAACTTTAAGGCGATGCCTTTGAAGCTGAAATTTAGTATACCTCTTTCCACTTCATGTTCTCCTGATATTTGGCCAAAATCTAGCGAAAATTTTCAGAATGCACAAAATTGGGCTTTGTAACAGGAGAACATGCCGTCGAAAGAGATGGCACAATGTAACGTCTCCGGAGAGCAAATCAAAGAGCGAGATGTGGCGCAGATGTTTCGAGACAGTGACTGATTAACGAAGAGACGCAGAATTTTCGAACGCCTCTTGAAAGGTCTGCGCCTCTTATTTGCAACTTTAAGGCGATGCCTTTGAAGCTGAAATTTAGTATACCTCTTTCCACTTCATGTTCTCCTGATATATTGGCCAAAATCTGGCGAACATTTTCAGAATGCACAAAATTGGGCTTTGTAACAGGAGAACATGCCGTCGAAAGAGATGGAACAAAGTAATGTCCCCGGAGAGCAAATCAAAGAGCGAGAAGTGGCGCAGATGTTTCGAGACAGTGACTGTTTAACGAAGACACGCAGAATTTTCGAACGCCTCTTGAAAGGCCTGCGCCTCTTCTTTGCAACTTTAAGGCGATGCCTTTGAAGCTGAAATTTAGTATACCTCTTTCCACTTCATTTTCTCCTGATTTATTGGCCAAAATCTGGCGAAAATTTCGAGAATACACAAAATTGGGCTTTGTAACAGGAGAACATGCCGTGGAAAGAGATGGAACAAAGTAATGTCTCCGGAGAGCAAATCAAAGAGCGAGAAGTGGCGCAGGTGTTTCGAGACAGTGACTGTTTCACGAAGAGACGCAGAATTTTCGAAAGCCTCTTGAAAGGCCTGCGCCTCTTATTTGCAACTTTAAGGCGATGCCTTTGAAGCTGAAATTTAGTATACCTCTTTTGACTTCATGTTCTCCTGATATATTGGCCAAAATCTGGCGAACATTTTCAGAATGCACAAAATTGGGCTTTGTAACAGGAGAACATGCCGTCGAAAGAGATGGAACAAAGTAATGTCTCCGGAGAGCAAATCAAAGAGCGAGAAGTGGCGCAGATATTTCGAGACAGTGACTGTTTAACGAAGACACGCAGAATTTTCGAACGCCTCTTGAAACGCCTGCGCCTCTGATTTGCAACTTTAAGGCGATGCCTTTGAAGCTGAAATTTAGTATACCTCTTTCCACTTCATGTTCTCCTGATATATTGGCCAAAATCTGGCGAAAATTTTCAGAATGCACAAAATTGGGCTTTGTAACAGGAGAACATGCCGTCGAAAGAGATGGCACAAAGTAACGTCTCCGGAGAGCAAATCAAAGAGCGAGAAGTGGCGCAGATGTTTCGAGACAGTGACTGTTTAACGAAGACACGCAGAATTTTCGAACGCCTCTTGAAACGCCTGCGCCTCTGATTTGCAACTTTAAGGCGATGCCTTTGAAGCTGAAATTTAGTATACCTCTTTCCACTTCATGTTCTCCTGATATATTGGCCAAAATCTGGCGAAAATTTTCAGAATCTACAGAATTGGGCTTTGTAACAGGAGAACATGCCGTCGAAAGAGATGGCACAAAGTAACGTCTCCGGAGGGCAAATCAATGAGCGAG
This sequence comes from Andrena cerasifolii, assembly GCF_050908995.1. NCBI lineage: Eukaryota > Metazoa > Arthropoda > Insecta > Hymenoptera > Andrenidae > Andrena > Andrena cerasifolii. The sequence continues at coordinate 12,211 of NW_027486586.1, read as the reverse complement.
AAGTGGCGCAGATGTTTCGAGCCAGTGACTGTTTAACGAAGACACGCAGAATTTTCGAACGCCTCTTGAAAGGCCTGCGCCTCTGATTTACAACTTTAAGGCGATGCCTTTGAATCTGAAATTTAGTATACCTCTTTTGACTTCATGTTGTCCTGATATATTGGCCAACATCTGGCGAAAATTTTCAGAATCCACAGAATTGGGCTTTGTAACAGGAGAACATGCCGTCGAACGAGATGGCACAAAGTAACGTCTCCGGAGGGCAAATCAATGAGCGAGAAGTGGCGCAGATGTTTCGAGCCAGTGACTGTTTAACGAAGACACGCAGAATTTTCGAACGCCTCTTGAAAGGCCTGCGCCTCTGATTTGCAACTTTAAGGCGATGCCTTTGAAGCTGAAATTTAGTATACCTCTTTCCACTTCATGTTCTCCTGATATATTGGCCAAAATCTGGCGAAAATTTTCAGAATCTACAGAATTGGGCTTTGTAACAGGAGAACATGCCGTCGAAAGAGATGGCACAAAGTAACGTCTCCGGAGGGCAAATCAATGAGCGAGAAGTGGCGCAGATGTTTCGAGCCAGTGACTGTTTAACGAAGACACGCAGAATTTTCGAACGCCTCTTGAAAGGCCTGCGCCTCTGATTTACAACTTTAAGGCGATGCCTTTGAATCTGAAATTTAGTATACCTCTTTTGACTTCATGTTGTCCTGATATATTGGCCAACATCTGGCGAAAATTTTCAGAATCCACAGAATTGGGCTTTGTAACAGGAGAACATGCCGTCGAACGAGATGGCACAAAGTAACGTCTCCGGAGGGCAAATCAATGAGCGAGAAGTGGCGCAGATGTTTCGAGCCAGTGACTGTTTAACGAAGACACGCAGAATTTTCGAACGCCTCTTGAAAGGCCTGCGCCTCTGATTTGCAACTTTAAGGCGATGCCTTTGAAGCTGAAATTTAGTATACCTCTTTCCACTTCATGTTCTCCTGATATATTGGCCAACATCTGGCGAAAATTTTCAGAATCCACAGAATTGGGCTTTGTAACAGGAGAACATGCCGTCGAAAGAGATGGCACAAAGTAACGTCTGCGGAGGGCAAATCAATGAGCGAGAAGTGGCGCAGATGTTTCGAGACAGTGACTGTTTAACGAAGACACGCAGAATTTTCGAACGCCTCTTGAAACGCCTGCGCCTCTGATTTGCAACTTTAAGGCGATGCCTTTGAAGCTGAAATTTAGTATACCTCTTTCCACTTCATGTTCTCCTGATATATTGGCCAAAATCTGGCGAAAATTTTCAGAATCTACAGAATTGGGCTTTGTAACAGGAGAACATGCCGTCGAAAGAGATGGCACAAAGTAACGTCTCCGGAGGGCAAATCAATGAGCGAGAAGTGGCGCAGATGTTTCGAGCCAGTGACTGTTTAACGAAGACACGCAGAATTTTCGAACGCCTCTTGAAAGGCCTGCGCCTCTGATTTACAACTTTAAGGCGATGCCTTTGAATCTGAAATTTAGTATACCTCTTTTGACTTCATGTTGTCCTGATATATTGGCCAACATCTGGCGAAAATTTTCAGAATCCACAGAATTGGGCTTTGTAACAGGAGAACATGCCGTCGAACGAGATGGCACAAAGTAACGTCTCCGGAGGGCAAATCAATGAGCGAGAAGTGGCGCAGATGTTTCGAGCCAGTGACTGTTTAACGAAGACACGCAGAATTTTCGAACGCCTCTTGAAAGGCCTGCGCCTCTGATTTGCAACTTTAAGGCGATGCCTTTGAAGCTGAAATTTAGTATACCTCTTTCCACTTCATGTTCTCCTGATATATTGGCCAACATCTGGCGAAAATTTTCAGAATCCACAGAATTGGGCTTTGTAACAGGAGAACATGCCGTCGAAAGAGATGGCACAAAGTAACGTCTCCGGAGGACAAATCAATGAGCGAGAAGTGGCGCAGATGTTTCGAGCCAGTGACTGTTTCACGAAGAGACGCAGAATTTTCGAAAGCCTCTTGAAAGGCCTGCGCCTCTTATTTGCAACTTTAAGGCGATGCCTTTGAAGCTGAAATTTAGTATACCTCTTTTGACTTCATGTTCTCCTGATATATTGGCCAACATCTGGCGAAAACTTTCAGAATCCACAGAATTGGGCTTTGTAACAGGAGAACATGCCGTCGAAAGAGATGGCACAAAGTAACGTCTCCGGAGAGCAAATCAAAGAGCGAGAAGTGGCGCAGATATTTCGAGACAGTGACTGTTTAACGAAGACACGCAGAATTTTCGAACGCCTCTTGAAACGCCTGCGCCTCTGATTTGCAACTTTAAGGCGATGCCTTTGAAGCTGAAATTTAGTATACCTCTTTCCACTTCATGTTCTCCTGATATATTGGCCAAAATCTGGCGAAAATTTTCAGAATGCACAAAATTGGGCTTTGTAACAGGAGAACATGCCGTCGAAAGAGATGGCACAAAGTAACGTCTCCGGAGAGCAAATCAAAGAGCGAGAAGTGGCGCAGATGTTTCGAGACAGTGACTGTTTAACGAAGACACGTAGAATTTTCGAACGCCTCTTGAAACGCCTGCGCCTCTGATTTGCAACTTTAAGGCGATGCCTTTGAAGCTGAAATTTAGTATACCTCTTTCCACTTCATGTTCTCCTGATATTTGGCCAAAATCTAGCGAAAATTTTCAGAATGCACAAAATTGGGCTTTGTAACAGGAGAACATGCCGTCGAAAGAGATGGCACAATGTAACGTCTCCGGAGAGCAAATCAAAGAGCGAGATGTGGCGCAGATGTTTCGAGACAGTGACTGTTTAACGAAGAGTCGCACAATTTTCGAACGCCTCTTGAAAGGCCTGCGCCTCTGATTTGATACTTTTAAGCGATGCCTTTGAAGCTGAAATTATTATACCTCTTTCCTCTTCATGTTCTCCTGATATATTGGCCAACATCTGGCGAAAATTTTCAGAATCCACAGAATTGGGCTTTGTAACAGGAGAACATGCCGTCGAAAGAGATGGCACAAAGTAACGTCTCCGGAGGGCAAATCAATGAGCGAGAAGTGGCGCAGATGTTTCGAGCCAGTGACTGTTTAACGAAGACACGCAGAATTTTCGAACGCCTCTTGAAACGCCTGCGCCTCTGATTTGCAACTTTAAGGCGATGCCTTTGAAGCTGAAATTTAGTATACCTCTTTCCACTTCATGTTCTCCTGATATTTGGCCAAAATCTAGCGAAAATTTTCAGAATGCACAAAATTGGGCTTTGTAACAGGAGAACATGCCGTCGAAAGAGATGGCACAATGTAACGTCTCCGGAGAGCAAATCAAAGAGCGAGATGTGGCGCAGATGTTTCGAGACAGTGACTGATTAACGAAGAGACGCAGAATTTTCGAACGCCTCTTGAAAGGTCTGCGCCTCTTATTTGCAACTTTAAGGCGATGCCTTTGAAGCTGAAATTTAGTATACCTCTTTCCACTTCATGTTCTCCTGATATATTGGCCAAAATCTGGCGAACATTTTCAGAATACACAAAATTGGGCTTTGTAACAGGAGAACATGCCGTGGAAAGAGATGGAACAAAGTAATGTCTCCGGAGAGCAAATCAAAGAGCGAGAAGTGGCGCAGGTGTTTCGAGACAGTGACTGTTTCACGAAGAGACGCAGAATTTTCGAAAGCCTCTTGAAAGGCCTGCGCCTCTTATTTGCAACTTTAAGGCGATGCCTTTGAAGCTGAAATTTAGTATACCTCTTTTGACTTCATGTTCTCCTGATATATTGGCCAAAATCTGGCGAAAATTTTCAGAATGCACAAAATTGGGCTTTGTAACAGGAGAACATGCCGTCGAAAGAGATGGCACAAAGTAACGTCTCCGGAGAGCAAATCAAAGAGCGAGAAGTGGCGCAGATGTTTCGAGACAGTGACTGTTTAACGAAGACACGCAGAATTTTCGAACGCCTCTTGAAACGCCTGCGCCTCTGATTTGCAACTTTAAGGCGATGCCTTTGAAGCTGAAATTTAGTATACCTCTTTCCACTTCATGTTCTCCTGATATATTGGCCAAAATCTGGCGAAAATTTTCAGAATCTACAGAATTGGGCTTTGTAACAGGAGAACATGCCGTCGAAAGAGATGGCACAAAGTAACGTCTCCGGAGGGCAAATCAATGAGCGAGAAGTGGCGCAGATGTTTCGAGCCAGTGACTGTTTAACGAAGACACGCAGAATTTTCGAACGCCTCTTGAAAGGCCTGCGCCTCTGATTTACAACTTTAAGGCGATGCCTTTGAATCTGAAATTTAGTATACCTCTTTTGACTTCATGTTGTCCTGATATATTGGCCAACATCTGGCGAAAATTTTCAGAATCCACAGAATTGGGCTTTGTAACAGGAGAACATGCCGTCGAACGAGATGGCACAAAGTAACGTCTCCGGAGGGCAAATCAATGAGCGAGAAGTGGCGCAGATGTTTCGAGCCAGTGACTGTTTAACGAAGACACGCAGAATTTTCGAACGCCTCTTGAAAGGCCTGCGCCTCTGATTTGCAACTTTAAGGCGATGCCTTTGAAGCTGAAATTTAGTATACCTCTTTCCACTTCATGTTCTCCTGATATATTGGCCAACATCTGGCGAAAATTTTCAGAATCCACAGAATTGGGCTTTGTAACAGGAGAACATGCCGTCGAAAGAGATGGCACAAAGTAACGTCTCCGGAGGGCAAATCAATGAGCGAGAAGTGGCGCAGATGTTTCGAGACAGTGACTGTTTAACGAAGACACGCAGAATTTTCGAACGCCTCTTGAAACGCCTGCGCCTCTGATTTGCAACTTTAAGGCGATGCCTTTGAAGCTGAAATTTAGTATACCTCTTTCCACTTCATGTTCTCCTGATATATTGGCCAAAATCTGGCGAAAATTTTCAGAATCTACAGAATTGGGCTTTGTAACAGGAGAACGTGCCGTCGAAAGAGATGGCACAAAGTAACGTCTCCGGAGGGCAAATCAATGAGCGAGAAGTGGCGCAGATGTTTCGAGCCAGTGACTGTTTAACGAAGACACGCAGAATTTTCGAACGCCTCTTGAAAGGCCTGCGCTTCTGATTTACAACTTTAAGGCGATGCCTTTGAATCTGAAATTTAGTATACCTCTTTTGACTTCATGTTGTCCTGATATATTGGCCAACATCTGGCGAAAATTTTCAGAATCCACAGAATTGGGCTTTGTAACAGGAGAACATGCCGTCGAACGAGATGGCACAAAGTAACGTCTCCGGAGGGCAAATCAATGAGCGAGAAGTGGCGCAGATGTTTCGAGCCAGTGACTGTTTAACGAAGACACGCAGAATTTTCGAACGCCTCTTGAAAGGCCTGCGCCTCTGATTTGCAACTTTAAGGCGATGCCTTTGAAGCTGAAATTTAGTATACCTCTTTCCACTTCATGTTCTCCTGATATATTGGCCAACATCTGGCGAAAATTTTCAGAATCCACAGAATTGGGCTTTGTAACAGGAGAACATGCCGTCGAAAGAGATGGCACAAAGTAACGTCTCCGGAGGACAAATCAATGAGCGAGAAGTGGCGCAGATGTTTCGAGCCAGTGACTGTTTCACGAAGAGACGCAGAATTTTCGAAAGCCTCTTGAAAGGCCTGCGCCTCTTATTTGCAACTTTAAGGCGATGCCTTTGAAGCTGAAATTTAGTATACCTCTTTTGACTTCATGTTCTCCTGATATATTGGCCAACATCTGGCGAAAACTTTCAGAATCCACAGAATTGGGCTTTGTAACAGGAGAACATGCCGTCGAAAGAGATGGCACAAAGTAACGTCTCCGGAGAGCAAATCAAAGAGCGAGAAGTGGCGCAGATATTTCGAGACAGTGACTGTTTAACGAAGACACGCAGAATTTTCGAACGCCTCTTGAAACGCCTGCGCCTCTGATTTGCAACTTTAAGGCGATGCCTTTGAAGCTGAAATTTAGTATACCTCTTTCCACTTCATGTTCTCCTGATATATTGGCCAAAATCTGGCGAAAATTTTCAGAATGCACAAAATTGGGCTTTGTAACAGGAGAACATGCCGTCGAAAGAGATGGCACAAAGTAACGTCTCCGGAGAGCAAATCAAAGAGCGAGAAGTGGCGCAGATGTTTCGAGACAGTGACTGTTTAACGAAGACACGCAGAATTTTCGAACGCCTCTTGAAACGCCGGCGCCTCTGATTTGCAACTTTAAGGCGATGCCTTTGAAGCTGAAATTTAGTATACCTCTTTCCACTTCATGTTCTCCTGATATTTGGCCAAAATCTAGCGAAAATTTTCAGAATGCACAAAATTGGGCTTTGTAACAGGAGAACATGCCGTCGAAAGAGATGGCACAATGTAACGTCTCCGGAGAGCAAATCAAAGAGCGAGATGTGGCGCAGATGTTTCGAGACAGTGACTGTTTAACGAAGAGTCGCACAATTTTCGAACGCCTCTTGAAAGGCCTGCGCCTCTGATTTGATACTTTTAAGCGATGCCTTTGAAGCTGAAATTATTATACCTCTTTCCTCTTCATGTTCTCCTGATATATTGGCCAACATCTGGCGAAAATTTTCAGAATCCACAGAATTGGGCTTTGTAACAGGAGAACATGCCGTCGAAAGAGATGGCACAAAGTAACGTCTCCGGAGGGCAAATCAATGAGCGAGAAGTGGCGCAGATGTTTCGAGCCAGTGACTGTTTAACGAAGACACGCAGAATTTTCGAACGCCTCTTGAAACGCCTGCGCCTCTGATTTGCAACTTTAAGGCGATGCCTTTGAAGCTGAAATTTAGTATACCTCTTTCCACTTCATGTTCTCCTGATATTTGGCCAAAATCTAGCGAAAATTTTCAGAATGCACAAAATTGGGCTTTGTAACAGGAGAACATGCCGTCGAAAGAGATGGCACAATGTAACGTCTCCGGAGAGCAAATCAAAGAGCGAGATGTGGCGCAGATGTTTCGAGACAGTGACTGATTAACGAAGAGACGCAGAATTTTCGAACGCCTCTTGAAAGGTCTGCGCCTCTTATTTGCAACTTTAAGGCGATGCCTTTGAAGCTGAAATTTAGTATACCTCTTTCCACTTCATGTTCTCCTGATATATTGGCCAAAATCTGGCGAACATTTTCAGAATGCACAAAATTGGGCTTTGTAACAGGAGAACATGCCGTCGAACGAGATGGAACAAAGTAATGTCCCCGGAGAGCAAATCAAAGAGCGAGAAGTGGCGCAGATGTTTCGAGACAGTGACTGTTTAACGAAGACACGCAGAATTTTCGAACGCCTCTTGAAAGGCCTGCGCCTCTTCTTTGCAACTTTAAGGCGATGCCTTTGAAGCTGAAATTTAGTATACCTCTTTCCACTTCATTTTCTCCTGATTTATTGGCCAAAATCTGGCGAAAATTTCGAGAATACACAAAATTGGGCTTTGTAACAGGAGAACATGCCGTGGAAAGAGATGGAACAAAGTAATGTCTCCGGAGAGCAAATCAAAGAGCGAGAAGTGGCGCAGGTGTTTCGAGACAGTGACTGTTTCACGAAGAGACGCAGAATTTTCGAAAGCCTCTTGAAAGGCCTGCGCCTCTTATTTGCAACTTTAAGGCGATGCCTTTGAAGCTGAAATTTAGTATACCTCTTTTGACTTCATGTTCTCCTGATATATTGGCCAAAATCTGGCGAACATTTTCAGAATGCACAAAATTGGGCTTTGTAACAGGAGAACATGCCGTCGAAAGAGATGGAACAAAGTAATGTCTCCGGAGAGCAAATCAAAGAGCGAGAAGTGGCGCAGATATTTCGAGACAGTGACTGTTTAACGAAGACACGCAGAATTTTCGAACGCCTCTTGAAACGCCTGCGCCTCTGATTTGCAACTTTAAGGCGATGCCTTTGAAGCTGAAATTTAGTATACCTCTTTCCACTTCATGTTCTCCTGATATATTGGCCAAAATCTGGCGAAAATTTTCAGAATGCACAAAATTGGGCTTTGTAACAGGAGAACATGCCGTCGAAAGAGATGGCACAAAGTAACGTCTCCGGAGAGCAAATCAAAGAGCGAGAAGTGGCGCAGATGTTTCGAGACAGTGACTGTTTAACGAAGACACGCAGAATTTTCGAACGCCTCTTGAAACGCCTGCGCCTCTGATTTGCAACTTTAAGGCGATGCCTTTGAAGCTGAAATTTAGTATACCTCTTTCCACTTCATGTTCTCCTGATATATTGGCCAAAATCTGGCGAAAATTTTCAGAATCTACAGAATTGGGCTTTGTAACAGGAGAACATGCCGTCGAAAGAGATGGCACAAAGTAACGTCTCCGGAGGGCAAATCAATGAGCGAGAAGTGGCGCAGATGTTTCGAGCCAGTGACTGTTTAACGAAGACACGCAGAATTTTCGAACGCCTCTTGAAAGGCCTGCGCCTCTGATTTACAACTTTAAGGCGATGCCTTTGAATCTGAAATTTAGTATACCTCTTTTGACTTCATGTTGTCCTGATATATTGGCCAACATCTGGCGAAAATTTTCAGAATCCACAGAATTGGGCTTTGTAACAGGAGAACATGCCGTCGAACGAGATGGCACAAAGTAACGTCTCCGGAGGGCAAATCAATGAGCGAGAAGTGGCGCAGATGTTTCGAGCCAGTGACTGTTTAACGAAGACACGCAGAATTTTCGAACGCCTCTTGAAAGGCCTGCGCCTCTGATTTGCAACTTTAAGGCGATGCCTTTGAAGCTGAAATTTAGTATACCTCTTTCCACTTCATGTTCTCCTGATATATTGGCCAACATCTGGCGAAAATTTTCAGAATCCACAGAATTGGGCTTTGTAACAGGAGAACATGCCGTGGAAAGAGATGGAACAAAGTAATGTCTCCGGAGAGCAAATCAAAGAGCGAGAAGTGGCGCAGGTGTTTCGAGACAGTGACTGTTTCACGAAGAGACGCAGAATTTTCGAAAGCCTCTTGAAAGGCCTGCGCCTCTTATTTGCAACTTTAAGGCGATGCCTTTGAAGCTGAAATTTAGTATACCTCTTTTGACTTCATGTTCTCCTGATATATTGGCCAAAATCTGGCGAACATTTTCAGAATGCACAAAATTGGGCTTTGTAACAGGAGAACATGCCGTCGAAAGAGATGGAACAAAGTAATGTCTCCGGAGAGCAAATCAAAGAGCGAGAAGTGGCGCAGATATTTCGAGACAGTGACTGTTTAACGAAGACACGCAGAATTTTCGAACGCCTCTTGAAACGCCTGCGCCTCTGATTTGCAACTTTAAGGCGATGCCTTTGAAGCTGAAATTTAGTATACCTCTTTCCACTTCATGTTCTCCTGATATATTGGCCAAAATCTGGCGAAAATTTTCAGAATGCACAAAATTGGGCTTTGTAACAGGAGAACATGCCGTCGAAAGAGATGGCACAAAGTAACGTCTCCGGAGAGCAAATCAAAGAGCGAGAAGTGGCGCAGATGTTTCGAGACAGTGACTGTTTAACGAAGACACGCAGAATTTTCGAACGCCTCTTGAAACGCCTGCGCCTCTGATTTGCAACTTTAAGGCGATGCCTTTGAAGCTGAAATTTAGTATACCTCTTTCCACTTCATGTTCTCCTGATATATTGGCCAAAATCTGGCGAAAATTTTCAGAATCTACAGAATTGGGCTTTGTAACAGGAGAACATGCCGTCGAAAGAGATGGCACAAAGTAACGTCTCCGGAGGGCAAATCAATGAGCGAGAAGTGGCGCAGATGTTTCGAGCCAGTGACTGTTTAACGAAGACACGCAGAATTTTCGAACGCCTCTTGAAAGGCCTGCGCCTCTGATTTACAACTTTAAGGCGATGCCTTTGAATCTGAAATTTAGTATACCTCTTTTGACTTCATGTTGTCCTGATATATTGGCCAACATCTGGCGAAAATTTTCAGAATCCACAGAATTGGGCTTTGTAACAGGAGAACATGCCGTCGAACGAGATGGCACAAAGTAACGTCTCCGGAGGGCAAATCAATGAGCGAGAAGTGGCGCAGATGTTTCGAGCCAGTGACTGTTTAACGAAGACACGCAGAATTTTCGAACGCCTCTTGAAAGGCCTGCGCCTCTGATTTGCAACTTTAAGGCGATGCCTTTGAAGCTGAAATTTAGTATACCTCTTTCCACTTCATGTTCTCCTGATATATTGGCCAACATCTGGCGAAAATTTTCAGAATCCACAGAATTGGGCTTTGTAACAGGAGAACATGCCGTCGAAAGAGATGGCACAAAGTAACGTCTCCGGAGGGCAAATCAATGAGCGAGAAGTGGCGCAGATGTTTCGAGACAGTGACTGTTTAACGAAGACACGCAGAATTTTCGAACGCCTCTTGAAACGCCTGCGCCTCTGATTTGCAACTTTAAGGCGATGCCTTTGAAGCTGAAATTTAGTATACCTCTTTCCACTTCATGTTCTCCTGATATATTGGCCAAAATCTGGCGAAAATTTTCAGAATCTACAGAATTGGGCTTTGTAACAGGAGAACATGCCGTCGAAAGAGATGGCACAAAGTAACGTCTCCGGAGGGCAAATCAATGAGCGAGAAGTGGCGCAGATGTTTCGAGCCAGTGACTGTTTAACGAAGACACGCAGAATTTTCGAACGCCTCTTGAAAGGCCTGCGCCTCTGATTTACAACTTTAAGGCGATGCCTTTGAATCTGAAATTTAGTATACCTCTTTTGACTTCATGTTGTCCTGATATATTGGCCAACATCTGGCGAAAATTTTCAGAATCCACAGAATTGGGCTTTGTAACAGGAGAACATGCCGTCGAACGAGATGGCACAAAGTAACGTCTCCGGAGGGCAAATCAATGAGCGAGAAGTGGCGCAGATGTTTCGAGCCAGTGACTGTTTAACGAAGACACGCAGAATTTTCGAACGCCTCTTGAAAGGCCTGCGCCTCTGATTTGCAACTTTAAGGCGATGCCTTTGAAGCTGAAATTTAGTATACCTCTTTCCACTTCATGTTCTCCTGATATATTGGCCAAAATCTGGCGAACATTTTCAGAATGCACAAAATTGGGCTTTGTAACAGGAGAACATGCCGTCGAAAGAGATGGAACAAAGTAATGTCCCCGGAGAGCAAATCAAAGAGCGAGAAGTGGCGCAGATGTTTCGAGACAGTGACTGTTTAACGAAGACACGCAGAATTTTCGAACGCCTCTTGAAAGGCCTGCGCCTCTTCTTTGCAACATTAAGGCGATGCCTTTGAAGCTGAAATTTAGTATACCTCTTTCCACTTCATTTTCTCCTGATTTATTGGCCAAAATCTGGCGAAAATTCGAGAATACACAAAATTGGGCTTTGTAACAGGAGAACATGCCGTGGAAAGAGATGGAACAAAGTAATGTCTCCGGAGAGCAAATCAAAGAGCGAGAAGTGGCGCAGGTGTTTCGAGACAGTGACTGTTTCACGAAGAGACGCAGAATTTTCGAAAGCCTCTTGAAAGGCCTGCGCCTCTTATTTGCAACTTTAAGGCGATGCCTTTGAAGCTGAAATTTAGTATACCTCTTTTGACTTCATGTTCTCCTGATATATTGGCCAAAATCTGGCGAACATTTTCAGAATGCACAAAATTGGGCTTTGTAACAGGAGAACATGCCGTCGAAAGAGATGGAACAAAGTAATGTCTCCGGAGAGCAAATCAAAGAGCGAGAAGTGGCGCAGATATTTCGAGACAGTGACTGTTTAACGAAGACACGCAGAATTTTCGAACGCCTCTTGAAACGCCTGCGCCTCTGATTTGCAACTTTAAGGCGATGCCTTTGAAGCTGAAATTTAGTATACCTCTTTCCACTTCATGTTCTCCTGATATATTGGACAAAATCTGGCGAAAATTTTCAGAATGCACAAAATTGGGCTTTGTAACAGGAGAACATGCCGTCGAAAGAGATGGCACAAAGTAACGTCTCCGGAGAGCAAATCAAAGAGCGAGAAGTGGCGCAGATGTTTCGAGACAGTGACTGTTTAACGAAGACACGCAGAATTTTCGAACGCCTCTTGAAACGCCTGCGCCTCTGATTTGCAACTTTAAGGCGATGCCTTTGAAGCTGAAATTTAGTATACCTCTTTCCACTTCATGTTCTCCTGATATATTGGCCAAAATCTGGCGAAAATTTTCAGAATCTACAGAATTGGGCTTTGTAACAGGAGAAC
>NW_027486585.1:0-21596 GCF_050908995.1 Andrena cerasifolii | reverse complement strand
GAACAAACGAACAAACGAACAAACGATCAAACGAACAAACGAGCAATCGAACAAAGAGACAAAGAAACAAAGAAACAAAGATAAAACGAACCAACGAACCAACGAACCAACGAACCAACGAACCAACGAACCAACGAACCAACGAACCAACGAACCAACGAACCAACGAACCAACGAACCAACGAACCAACGAACCAACGAACCAACGAACCAACGAACCAACGAACCAACGAAACAACGAACCAACGAACCAACGGACCAACGAACCAACGAACCAATGAACCAACGAACCCACGAACAAACGAACAAGCGAACAAACGAACAAACGAACAAACGAACAAACGAACAAACGAACAATCGAGCAAAGAGACAAAGAAACAAAGAAACAATGAAAAACGATCCAACGAACCAACGAACCAACGAACCAACGAACTAACGAACAATCGAACCAACGAACCAACGAAACAACGAACCAACGAAACAAAGAACCAACGAACCAACGAACAAACGAACAAACGAACAATCGAACAAACGAACAAACGAACAAACGAACAAACGAACAAACGAACAAACGAACAAACGAACAAACGAACAAACGAACAAACGAACAAACGAACAAACGAACAAACGAACAAACGAACAAACGAACAATCGAGCAAAGAGACAAAGAAACAAAGAAACAATGAAAAAACGATCCAACGAACCAACGAACCAACGAACCAACGAACTAACGAACAAACGAACCAACGAACCAACGAACCAACGAACCAACGAACCAACGAACCAACGAACCAACGAACCAACGAACCAACGAACCAACGAACAAACGAACAAACGAACAATCGAACAAACGAACAAACGAACAAACGAACAAACGAACAAACGAACAAACGAACAAACGAACAAACGAACAAACGAACAAACGAACAAACGAACAAACGAACAAACGAACAATCGAACAAACGAACAAACGAACAAACGAACAAACGAACAAACGAACAAACGAACAAACGAACAATCGAACAAAGAGACAAAGAAACAAAGAAACAAAGAAAAAACGAACCAACGAACCAACGAACCAACGAACCAACGAACCAACGAACCAACGAACCAACGAACCAACGAACCAACGAACCAACGAACCAACGAACCAACGAACCAACGAACCAACGAACAAACGAACAAACGAACAATCGAACAAACGAACAAACGAACAAACGAACAAACGAACAAACGAACAAACGAACAAACGAACAAACGAACAAACGAACAAACGAACAAACGAACAAACGAACAAACGAACAAACGAACAAACGAACAAACGAACAAACGAACAAACGAACAAACGAACAAACGAACAAGCGAACAAACGAACAAACGAACAAACGAACAAACGAACAAACGAACAAACGAACAAACGAACAATCGAACAAAGAGACAAAGAAACAAAGAAACAAAGAAAAAACGAAAAAACGAACCAACGAACCAACGAACCAACGAACCAACGAACCAACGAACCAACGAACCAACGAACCAACGAACCAACGAACCAACGAACCAACGAACCAACGAACCAACGAACCAACGAACCAACGAAACAACGACCAACGAACCAACGAACCAACGAACCAACGAACAAACGAAAAAACGACAAAACGAACAAACGAACAAACGAACAAACGAACAAACGAACAAACGTATAAATGAACAAACGAACAAACGAACAATCGAACAAACGAACAAACGAACAAACGAACAAACGAACAAACGAACCAACGAACCAACGAACCAACGAACCAACGAACCAACGAACCAACGAACCAACGAACCAACGAACAAACGAACAAACGAACAAACGAACAAACGAATAAAAGAACAAACGAACAATCGAACAAACGAACAAACGAACAAACGAACAAACGAACAAACGAACAAACGAACAAACGAACAAACGAACAAACGAGCAAACGAACAAACGAACAATCGAACAAAGAGACAAAGAAACAAAGAAACAAAGAAAAACGAACCAACGAACCAACGAACCAACGAACCAACGAACCAACGAACCAACGAACCAACGAACCAACGAACCAACGAACCAACGAACCAACGAACCAACGAACCAACGAACCAACGAACCAACGAACCAACGAACCAACGAACAAACGAACAAACGAACAAACGATCAAACGAACAAACGAACAAACGAATAAACGAACAAACGATCAAACGAACAAACGAACAAACGAACAATCGAACAAAGAGACAAAGAAACAAAGAAACAAAGAAAAAACGAACCAACGAACCAACGAACCAACGAACCAACGAACCAACGAACCAACGAACCAACGAACCAACGAACCAACGAACAAACGAACAAACGAACAATCGAACAAACGAACAAACGAACAAACGAACAAACGAACAAACGAACAAACGAACAAACGAACAAACGAACAAACGAACAAACGAACAAACGAACAAACGAACAAACGAACAAACGAACAATCGAACAAACGAACAAACGAACAAACGAACAAACGAACAAACGAACAAACGAACAAACGAACAAACGAACAAACGAACAAACGAACAATCGAACAAAGAGACAAAGAAACAACGAAACAAAGAAACAAAGAAACAAAGAAAAAAACGAACCAACGAACCAACGAACCAACGAACCAACGAACCAACGAACCAACGAACCAACGAACCAACGAACCAACGAACCAACGAACCAACGAACCAACGAACCAACGAACCAACGAACCAACGAACCAACGAACCAACGAACCAACGAACCAACGAACCAACGAACCAACGAACCAACGAAACAACGAACCAACGAACCAACGAACCTACGAACCAACGAACCAATGAACCAACGAACCCACGAACTAACGAACAAGCGAACAAACGAACAAACGAACAAACGAACAAACGAACAAACGAACAATCGAGCAAAGAGACAAAGAAACAAAGAAACAATGAAAAACGATCCAACGAACCAACGAACCAACGAACCAACGAACTAACGAACAATCGAACCAACGAACCAACGAACCAACGAAACAACGAACCAACGAAACAACGAACCAACGAACCAACGAACCAACGAACCAACGAACCAACGAACCAACGATCCAACGAACCAACGAACCAACGAACCAACGAACCAACGAACCAACGAACCAACGAACCAACGAACCAACGAACCAACGAACAAACGAACAAACGAACAATCGAACAAACGAACAAACGAACAAACGAACAAACGAACAAACGAACAAACGAACAAACGAACAAACGAACAAACGAACAAACGAACAAACGAACAAACGAACAAACGAACAAACGAACAAACGAACAATCGAACAAACGAACAAACGAACAAACGAACAAACGAACAAACGAACAATCGAACAAAGAGACAAAGAAACAAAGAAACAAAGAAAAAATGAACCAACGAACCAACGAACCAACGAACCAACGAACCAACGAACCAACGAACCAACGAACCAACCAACCAACGAACCAACGAACCAACGAACCAACGAACCAACAAACCAACGAACCAACGAACCACCGAACCAACGAAACAACGAACCAACGAACCAACGAACAAACGAACAAACGAACAATCGAACAAACGAACAAACGAACAAACGAACAAACGAACAAACGAACAAACGCACAAACGAACAAACGAACAAACGAACAAACGAACAAACGAACAAACGAACAAACGAACAATCGAACAAAGAGACAAAGAAACAAAGAAACAAAGAAAAAAACGAACCAACGAACCAACGAACCAACGAACCAACGAACCAACGAACCAACGAACCAACGAACCAACGAACCAACGAACCAACGAACCAACGAACCAACGAACCAACGAACCAACGATCCAACGAACCAACGAACCAACGAACCAACGAAACAACGAACCAACGAACCAACGGACCAACGAACCAACGAACCAATGAACCAACGAACCCACGAACAAACGAACAAGCGAACAAACGAACAAACGAACAAACGAACAAACGAACAAACGAACAAACGAACAATCGAGCAAAGAGACAAAGAAACAAAGAAACAATGAAAAACGATCCAACGAACCAACGAACCAACGAACCAACGAACTAACGAACAATCGAACCAACGAACCAACGAAACAACGAACCAACGAAACAAAGAACCAACGAACCAACGAACAAACGAACAAACGAACAAACGAACAAACGAACCCAACGAACCAACGAACCAACGAACCAACGAACAAACAACAAACGAACAAACGAACAAACGAACAAACGAACAAACGAACAAACGAACAAACGAACAAACGAACAAACGAACAAACGAACAAACGAACAAACGAACAAACGAACAAACGAACAAACGAACAAACGAACAAACGAACAAACGAACAAACGAACAATCGAGCAAAGAGACAAAGAAACAAAGAAACAATGAAAAAACGATCCAACGAACCAACGAACCAACGAACCAACGAACTAACGAACAAACGAACAAACGAACAATCGAACAAACGAACAAACGAACCAACGAACCAACGAACCAACGAACCAACGAAACAACGAACCAACGAAACAACGAACCAACGAACAAACGAACAAACGAACAAACGATCAAACGAACAAACGAGCAATCGAACAAAGAGACAAAGAAACAAAGAAACAAAGATAAAACGAACCAACGAACCAACGAACCAACGAACCAACGAACCAACGAACCAACGAACCAACGAACCAACGAACCAACGAACCAACGAACCAACGAACCAACGAACCAATGAACCAACGAACCAACGAACCAACGAACCAACGAACCAACGAACCAACGAAACAACGAACCAACGAACCAACGAACCAACGAACCAACGAACCAGCGAACAAACGAACAAACGAACCAACGAACCAACGAACAATCGAGCAAAGAGACAAAGAAACAACGAACCAACGAACCAACGAACCAACGAACCAACGAACCAACGAACCAACGAACCAACGAACCAACGAACCAACGAACCAACGAACCAACGAACCAACGAACCAACGAACCAACGAACCAACGAACCAACGAACCAACGAACCAACGAACCAACGAACCAACGAACCAACGAACCAATGAACCAACGAACCAACGAACCAACGAACCAACGAACCAACGAACCAACGAACCAACGAAACAACGAACCAACGAACCAACGAACCAGCGCACAAACGAACAAACGAACCAACGAACCAACGAACCAACGAACCAACCAACCAACGAACCAACGAACCAACGAACCAACGAACCAACGAACCAACGAACCAACGAACCAACGCACCAACGAACCAACGAACCAACGAACCAACGAACCAACGAACCAACGAACCAACGAACCAACGAACCAACGAACCAACGAACCAACGAACCAACGAACCAACGAACCAACGAACCAACGAACCAACGAACCAACGAACCAAAGAACCAACGAACCAACGAACCAACGAACAAACGAAAAAACGACAAAACAAACAAACGAACAAACGAACAAACGAACAAACGAACAAACGAACAAACGAACAAACGAATAAAAGAACAAACGAACAAACGAACAAACGAACAAACGAGCAAACGAACAAACGAACAAACGAACAAACGAACAAACGAACAAACGAACAAACGAACAAACGAACAAACGAACAAACGAACAATCGAACAAAGAGACAAAGAAACAAAGAAACAAAGAAAAAACGAAATAACGAAAAAACGAACCAACGAACCAACGAACCAACGAACCAACGAACCAACGAACCAACGAACCAACGAACCAACGAACCAACGAACCAACGAACCAACGAAACAACGAACCAACGAACCAACGAACCAACGAACAAACGAACAAACGAACCAACGAACCAACGAACCAACGAACCAACCAACCAACGAACCAACGAACCAACGAAACAACGAACCAACGAACCAACGAACCAACGAACCAACGAACCAACGAACCAACGAACCAACGAACCAACGAACCAACGAACCAACGAACCAACGAACCAACGAACCAATGAACCAACGAACCAACGAACCAACGAACCAACGAACCAACGAACCAACGAACCAACGAAACAACGAACCAACGAACCAACGAACCAACGAACCAACGAACCAGCGCACAAACGAACAAACGAACCAACGAACCAACGAACAATCGAGCAAAGAGACAAAGAAACAAAGAAACAATGAAACAACGAACCAACGAACCAACGAACCAACGAACCAACGAACCAGCGCACAAACGAACAAACGAACCAACGAACAAACGAACAATCGAGCAAAGAGACAAAGAAACAAAGAAACAATGAAAAACGATCCAACGAACCAACGAACCAACGAACCAACGAACTAACGAACAAACGAACAAACGAACAAACGAACAATCGAACAAACGAACAAACGAACAAACGAACAAACGAACAAACGAACAAACGAACAAACGAACAAACGAACAAACGAACAAACGAACAACGAAACAACGAAACAACGAAACAACGAAACAACGAAACAACGAAACAACGAAACAACGAAACAACGAAACAACGAAACAACGAAACAACGAAACAACGAAACAACGAAACAACGAAACAACGAAACAACGAAACAACGAACCAACGAACCAACGAAACAACGAAACAACGAAACAACGAACCAACGAAACAACGAAACAACGAAACAACGAAACAACGAACCAACGAACCAACGAACCAACGAACCAAGGAACCAACGAACCAACGAACCAACGAACCAACGAACCAACGAACCAACGAACCAACGAACCAACGAACCAACGAACAAACGAACAAACGAACAATCGAACAAACGAACAAACGAACAAACGAACAAACGAACAAACGAACAAACGAACAAACGAACAAACGAACAAACGAACAAACGAACAAACGAACAAACGAACAAACGAACAAACGAACAAACGAACAATCGAACAAACGAACAAACGAACAAACGAACAAACGAACAAACGAACAAACGAACAAACGAACAAACGAACAATCGAACAAAGAGACAAAGAAACAAAGAAACAAAGAAAAAACGAACCAACGAACCAACGAACCAACGAACCAACGAACCAACGAACCAACGAACCAACGAACCAACGAACCAACGAACCAACGAACAAACGAACAAACGAACAATCGAACAAACGAACAAACGAACAAACGAACAAACGAACAAACGAACAAACGAACAAACGAACAAACGAACAAACGAACAAACGAACAAACGAACAAACGAACAAACGAACAAACGAACAAACGAACAAACGAACAAACGAACAAACGAACAATCGAACAAACGAACAAACGAACAAACGAACAAACGAACAAACGAACAAACGAACAAACGAACAAACGAACAATCGAACAAAGAGACAAAGAAACAAAGAAACAAAGAAAAAACGAACCAACGAACCAACGAACCAACGAACCAACGAACCAACGAACCAAGAACCAACGAACCAACGAACCAACGAACCATCGAACCAACGAAACCAACGAACAAACGAACAAACGAACAATCGAACAAACGAACAAACGAACAAACGAACAAACGAACAAACGAACAAACGAACAAACGAACAAACGAACAAACGAACAAACGAACAAACGAACAAACGAACAAACGAACAAGCGAACAAACGAACAAACGAACAAACGAACAAACGAACAAACGAACAAACGAACAAACGAACAAACGAACAATCGAACAAACGAACAAACGAACAAACGAACAAACGAACAAACGAACAAACGAACAAACGAACAATCGAACAAAGAAACACAGAAACAAAGAAAAAACGAACCAACGAACCAACGAACCAACGAACCATCGAACCAACGAACCAACGAACCAACGAACAAACGAACCAACGAACCAACGAACAAACGAACAAACGAACAAACGAACAAACGAACAAACGAACAAACGAACAATCGAACAAACGAACAAACGAACAAACGAACAAACGAACAAACGAACAAACGAACAAACGAACAAACGAACAATCGAACAAAGAGACAAAGAAACAAAGAAACAAAGAAAAAACGAACCAACGAACCAACGAACCAACGAACCAACGAACCAACGAACCAACGAACCAACGAACCAACGAACCAACGAACCAACGAACCAACGAACAAACGAACAAACGAACAATCGAACAAACGAACAAACGAACAAACGAACAAACGAACAAGCGAACAAACGAACAAACGAACAAACGAACAAACGAACAAACGAACAAACGAACAAACGAACAAACGAACAAACGAACAAACGAACAAACGAACAAACGAACAAACGAACAAACGAACAATCGAACAAACGAACAAACGAACAAACGAACAAACGAACAAACGAACAAACGAACAAACGAACAATCGAACAAAGAGACAAAGAAACAAAGAAACAAAGAAAAAACGAACCAACGAACCAACGAACCAACGAACCAACGAACCAACGAACCAACGAACCAACGAACCAACGAACCAACGAACCAACGAACCAACGAACCAACGAACCAACGAACAAACGAACAAACGAACAATCGAACAAACGAACAAACGAACAAACGAACAAACGAACAAACGAACAAACGAACAAACGAACAAACGAACAAACGAACAAACGAACAAACGAACAAACGAACAAGCGAACAAACGAACAAACGAACAAACGAACAAACGAACAAACGAACAAACGAACAAACGAACAAACGAACAAACGAACAATCGAACAAAGAGACAAAGAAACAAAGAAACAAAGAAAAAAACGAACCAACGAACCAACGAACCAACGAACCAACGAACCAACGAACCAACGAACCAACGAACCAACGAACCAACGAACCAACGAACCAACGAACCAACGAACCAACGAACCAACGAACCAACGAACCAACGAACCAACGAACCAACGAAACAACGAACCAACGAACCAACGAACCAACGAACCAACGAACCAATGAACCAACGAACCCACGAACTAACGAACAAGCGAACAAACGAACAAACGAATAAACGAACAAACGAACAAACGAACAATCGAGCAAAGAGACAAAGAAACAAAGAAACATTGAAAAACGATCCAACGAACCAACGAACCAACGAACCAACGAACTAACGAACAATCGAACCAACGAACCAACGAAACAACGAACCAACGAAACAACGAACCAACGAACCAACGAACCAACGAACCAACGAACCAACGAACCAACGAACCAACGAACCAACGAACCAACGAACCAACGAACCAACGACCAACGAACCAACGAACCAACGAACCAACGAACCAACGAACCAACGAACCAACGAACAAACGAACAAACGAACAATCGAACAAACGAACAAACGAACAAACGAACAAACGAACAAACGAACAAACGAACAAACGAACAAACGAACAAACGAACAAACGAACATTCGAACAAACGAACAAACGAACAAACGAACAAACGAACAAACGAACAATCGAACAAAGAGACAAAGAAACAAAGAAACAAAGAAAAAACGAACCAACGAACCAACGAACCAACGAACCAACGAACCAACGAACCAACGAACCAACGAACCAACGAAACAACGAACCAACGAACCAACGGACCAACGAACCAACGAACCAATGAACCAACGAACCCACGAACAAACGAACAAGCGAACAAACGAACAAACGAACAAACGAACAAACGAACAAACGAACAAACGAACAATCGAGCAAAGAGACAAAGAAACAAAGAAACAATGAAAAACGATCCAACGAACCAACGAACCAACGAACCAACGAACTAACGAACAATGGAACCAACGAACCAACGAAACAACGAACCAACGAAACAAAGAACCAACGAACCAACGAACAAACGAACAAACGAACAAACGAACAAACGAACAAACGAACAAACGAACAAACGAACAAACGAACAAACGAACAAACGAACAAACGAACAAACGAACAAACGAACAAACGAACAAACGAACAAACGAACAAACGAACAAACGAACAAACGAACAATCGAGCAAAGAGACAAAGAAACAAAGAAACAATGAAAAAACGATCCAACGAACCAACGAACCAACGAACCAACGAACCAACGAACTAACGAACAAACGAACAAACGAACAATCGAACAAACGAACAAACGAACCAACGAACCAACGAACCAACGAACCAACGAAACAACGAACCAACGAAACAACGAACCAACGAACAAACGAACAAACGAACAAACGATCAAACGAACAAACGAGCAATCGAACAAAGAGACAAAGAAACAAAGAAACAAAGATAAAACGAACCAACGAACCAGCGAACCAACGAACCAACGAACCAACGAACCAACGAACCAACGAACCAACGAACCAACGAACCAACGAACCAACGAACCAACGAACCAACGAACCAACGAACCAACGAACCAACGAACCAATGAACCAACGAACCAACGAACCAACGAACCAACGAAACAACGAACCAACGAACCAACGAACCAACGAACCAACGAACCAGCGAACAAACGAACAAACGAACCAGCGAACCAACGAACCAACGAACCAACCAACCAACGAACCAACGAACCAACGAACCAACGAACCAACGAACCAACGAACCAACGAACCAACGAACCAACGAACCAACGAACCAACGAACCAACGAACCAACGAACCAATGAACCAACGAACCAACGAACCAACGAACCAACGAACCAACGAACCAACGAACCAACGAAACAACGAACCAACGAACCAACGAACCAAAGAACCAACGAACCCACGAACAAACGAACAAGCGAACAAACGAACAAACGAACAAACGAACAAACGAACAATCGAGCAAAGAGACAAAGAAACAAAGAAACAATGAAAAACGATCCAACGAACCAACGAACCAACGAACCAACGAACCAACGAACCAACGAACTAACGAACAATGGAACCAACGAACCAACGAAACAACGAACCAACGAAACAAAGAACCAACGAACCAACGAACAAACGAACAAACGAACAAACGAACAAACGAACAAACGAACAAACGAACAAACGAACAAACGAACAAACGAACAAACGAACAAACGAACAAACGAACAAACGAACAAACGAACAAACGAACAAACGAACAAACGAACAAACGAACAAACGAACAAACGAACAAACGAACAAACGAACAAACGAACAAACGAACAAACGAACAAACGAACAATCGAGCAAAGAGACAAAGAAACAAAGAAACAATGAAAAAACGATCCAACGAACCAACGATCCAACGAACCAACGAACTAACGAACAAACGATCAAACGAACAATCGAACAAACGAACAAACGAACCAACGAACCAACGAACCAACGAACCAACGAAACAACGAACCAACGAAACAACGAACCAACGAACAAACGAACAAACGAACAAACGATCAAACGAACAAACGAGCAATCGAACAAAGAGACAAAGAAACAAAGAAACAAAGATAAAACGAACCAACGAACCAACGAACCAACGAACCAACGAACCAACGAACCAATGAACCAACGAACCAACGAACCAACGAACCAACGAACCAACGAACCAACGAACCAACGAAACAACGAACCAACGAACCAACGAACCAAAGAACCAACGAACCAGCGCACAAACGAACAAACGAACCAACGAACCAACGAACCAACGAACCAACCAACCAACGAACCAACGAACCAACGAACCAACGAACCAACGAACCAACGAACCAACGAACCAACGCACCAACGAACCAACGAACCAACGAACCAACGAACCAACGAACCAACGAACCAACGAACCAACGAACCAACGAACCAACGAACCAACGAACCAACGAACCAACGAACCAACGAACCAACGAAACAACGAACCAACGAACCAACGGACCAACGAACCAACGAACCAATGAACCAACGAACCCACGAACAAACGAACAAGCGAACAAACGAACAAACGAACAAACGAACAAACGAACAAACGAACAAACGAACAAACGAACAATCGAGCAAAGAGACAAAGAAACAAAGAAACAATGAAAAACGATCCAACGAACCAACGAACCAACGAACCAACGAACTAACGAACAATGGAACCAACGAACCAACGAAACAACGAACCAACGAAACAAAGAACCAACGAACCAACGAACAAACGAACAAACGAACAAACGAACAAACGAACAAACGAACAAACGAACAAACGAACAAACGAACAAACGAACAAACGAACAAACGAACAAACGAACAAACGAACAAACGAACAAACGAACAAACGAACAAACGAACAAACGAACAAACGAACAAACGAACAAACGAACAAACGAACAATCGAGCAAAGAGACAAAGAAACAAAGAAACAATGAAAAAACGATCCAACGAACCAACGAACCAACGAACCAACGAACTAACGAACAAACGAACAAACGAACAATCGAACAAACGAACAAACGAACCAACGAACCAACGAACCAACGAACCAACGAAACAACGAACCAACGAAACAACGAACCAACGAACAAACGAACAAACGAACAAACGATCAAACGAACAAACGAGCAATCGAACAAAGAGACAAAGAAACAAAGAAACAAAGATAAAACGAACCAACGAACCAGCGAACCAACGAACCAACGAACCAACGAACCAACGAACCAACGAACCAACGAACCAACGAACCAACGAACCAACGAACCAACGAACCAACGAACCAACGAACCAACGAACCAACGAACCAATGAACCAACGAACCAACGAACCAACGAACCAACGAAACAACGAACCAACGAACCAACGAACCAACGAACCAACGAACCAGCGAACAAACGAACAAACGAACCAACGAACCAACGAACCAACGAACCAACCAACCAACGAACCAACGAACCAACGAACCAACGAACCAACGAACCAACGAACCAACGAACCAACGAACCAACGAACCAACGAACCAACGAACCAACGAACCAACGAACCAACGAACCAACGAACCAACGAACCAACGAACCAACGAACCAACGAACCAACGAACCAACGAACCAACGAACCAACGAACCAACGAACCAATGAACCAACGAACCAACGAACCAACGAACCAACGAACCAACGAACCAACGAACCAACGAAACAACGAACCAACGAAACAACGAACCAAAGAACCAACGAACCCACGAACAAACGAACAAGCGAACAAACGAACAAACGAACAAACGAACAAACGAACAATCGAGCAAAGAGACAAAGAAACAAAGAAACAATGAAAAACGATCCAACGAACCAACGAACCAACGAACCAACGAACCAACGAACCAACGAACTAACGAACAATGGAACCAACGAACCAACGAAACAACGAACCAACGAAACAAAGAACCAACGAACCAACGAACAAACGAACAAACGAACAAACGAACAAACGAACAAACGAACAAACGAACAAACGAACAAACGAACAAACGAACAAACGAACAAACGAACAAACGAACAAACGAACAAACGAACAAACGAACAAACGAACAAACGAACAAACGAACAAACGAACAAACGAACAAACGAACAAACGAACAAACGAACAAACGAACAAACGAACAATCGAGCAAAGAGACAAAGAAACAAAGAAACAATGAAAAAACGATCCAACGAACCAACGAACCAACGAACCAACGAACTAACGAACAAACGAACAAACGAACAATCGAACAAACGAACAAACGAACCAACGAACCAACGAACCAACGAACCAACGAAACAACGAACCAACGAAACAACGAACCAACGAACAAACGAACAAACGAACAAACGATCAAACGAACAAACGAGCAATCGAACAAAGAGACAAAGAAACAAAGAAACAAAGATAAAACGAACCAACGAACCAACGAACCAACGAACCAACGAACCAACGAACCAACGAACCAACGAACCAACGAACCAACGAACCAACGAACCAACGAACCAACGAACCAATGAACCAACGAACCAACGAACCAACGAACCAACGAACCAACGAACCAACGAACCAACGAACCAACGAACCAATGAACCAATGAACCAACGAACCCACGAACTAACGAACAAGCGAACAAACGAACAAACGAACAAACGAACAAACGAACAAACGAACAATCGAGCAAAGAGACAAAGAAACAAAGAAACAATGAAAAACGATCCAACGAACCAACGAACCAACGAACCAACGAACTAACGAACAATCGAACCAACGAACCAACGAACCAACGAACCAACGAACCAACGAACCAACGAACCAACGAACCAACGAACCAACGAACCAACGAACCAACGAACCAATGAACCAACGAACCAACGAACCAACGAACCAACGAACCAACGAACCAACGAACCAACGAAACAACGAACCAACGAACCAACGAACCAAAGAACCAACGAACCAGCGCACAAACGAACAAACGAACCAACGAACCAACGAACCAACGAACCAACCAACCAACGAACCAACGAACCAACGAACCAACGAACCAACGAACCAACGAACCAACGAACCAACGCACCAACGAACCAACGAACCAACGAACCAACGAACCAACGAACCAACGAACCAACGAACCAACGAACCAACGAACCAACGAACCAACGAACCAACGAACCAACGAACCAACGAACCAACGAACCAAAGAACCAACGAACCAACGAACCAACGAACAAACGAAAAAACGACAAAACAAACAAACGAACAAACGAACAAACGAACAAACGAACAAACGAACAAACGAATAAAAGAACAAATGAACAAACGAACAAACGAACCAACGAACCAACGAACCAACGAACCAACGAACCAACGAACAAACGAACAAACGAACAAACGATCAAACGAACAAACGAACAAACGAATAAACGAACAAACGATCAAACGAACAAACGAACAAACGAACAAACGAACAAACGAACAAACGAACAAACGAACAAACGAACAAACGAACAAACGAACAAACGAACAAACGAACAATCGAGCAAAGAGACAAAGAAACAAAGAAACAATGAAAAAACGATCCAACGAACCAACGAACCAACGAACCAACGAACTAACGAACAAACGAACAAACGAACAAACGAACAAACGAACAAACGAACAAACGAACAAACGAACAAACGAACAAACGAACAAACGAACAATCGAGCAAAGAGACAAAGAAACAAAGAAACAATGAAAAAACGATCCAACGAACCAACGAACCAACGAACCAACGAACTAACGAACAAACGAACAAACGAACAATCGAACAAACGAACAAACGAACCAACGAACCAACGAACCAACGAACCAACGAAACAACGAACCAACGAAACAACGAACCAACGAACAAACGAACAAACGAACAAACGATCAAACGAACAAACGAGCAATCGAACAAAGAGACAAAGAAACAAAGAAACAAAGATAAAACGAACCAACGAACCAGCGAACCAACGAACCAACGAACCAACGAACCAACGAAGCAACGAACCAACGAACCAACGAACCAACGAACCAACGAACCAACGAACCAACGAACCAACGAACCAACGAACCAACGAACCAATGAACCAACGAACCAACGAACCAACGAACCAACGAAACAACGAACCAACGAACCAACGAACCAACGAACCAACGAACCAGCGAACAAACGAACAAACGAACCAACGAACCAACGAACCAACGAACCAACCAACCAACGAACCAACGAACCAACGAACCAACGAACCAACGAACCAACGAACCAACGAACCAACGAACCAACGAACCAACGAACCAACGAACCAACGAACCAACGAACCAACGAACCAACGAACCAACGAACCAACGAACCAACGAACCAACGAACCAACGAACCAACGAACCAACGAACCAACGAACCAATGAACCAACGAACCAACGAACCAACGAACCAACGAACCAACGAACCAACGAACCAACGAAACAACGAACCAACGAAACAACGAACCAAAGAACCAACGAACCCACGAACAAACGAACAAGCGAACAAACGAACAAACGAACAAACGAACAAACGAACAATCGAGCAAAGAGACAAAGAAAC
Source organism: Andrena cerasifolii (assembly GCF_050908995.1). Taxonomy (NCBI): domain Eukaryota; kingdom Metazoa; phylum Arthropoda; class Insecta; order Hymenoptera; family Andrenidae; genus Andrena; species Andrena cerasifolii. The sequence goes on along the minus strand of NW_027486585.1, from coordinate 5,437 downwards.
AAAGAAACAATGAAAAACGATCCAACGAACCAACGAACCAACGAACCAACGAACCAACGAACCAACGAACTAACGAACAATGGAACCAACGAACCAACGAAACAACGAACCAACGAAACAAAGAACCAACGAACCAACGAACAAACGAACAAACGAACAAACGAACAAACGAACAAACGAACAAACGAACAAACGAACAAACGAACAAACGAACAAACGAACAAACGAACAAACGAACAAACGAACAAACGAACAAACGAACAAACGAACAAACGAACAAACGAACAAACGAACAAACGAACAAACGAACAAACGAACAAACGAACAAACGAACAAACGAACAATCGAGCAAAGAGACAAAGAAACAAAGAAACAATGAAAAAACGATCCAACGAACCAACGAACCAACGAACCAACGAACTAACGAACAAACGAACAAACGAACAATCGAACAAACGAACAAACGAACCAACGAACCAACGAACCAACGAACCAACGAAACAACGAACCAACGAAACAACGAACCAACGAACAAACGAACAAACGAACAAACGATCAAACGAACAAACGAGCAATCGAACAAAGAGACAAAGAAACAAAGAAACAAAGATAAAACGAACCAACGAACCAACGAACCAACGAACCAACGAACCAACGAACCAACGAACCAACGAACCAACGAACCAACGAACCAACGAACCAACGAACCAACGAACCAACGAACCAATGAACCAACGAACCAACGAACCAACGAACCAACGAACCAACGAACCAACGAACCAACGAACCAACGAACCAATGAACCAATGAACCAACGAACCCACGAACTAACGAACAAGCGAACAAACGAACAAACGAACAAACGAACAAACGAACAAACGAACAATCGAGCAAAGAGACAAAGAAACAAAGAAACAATGAAAAACGATCCAACGAACCAACGAACCAACGAACCAACGAACTAACGAACAATCGAACCAACGAACCAACGAACCAACGAACCAACGAACCAACGAACCAACGAACCAACGAACCAACGAACCAACGAACCAACGAACCAACGAACCAATGAACCAACGAACCAACGAACCAACGAACCAACGAACCAACGAACCAACGAACCAACGAAACAACGAACCAACGAACCAACGAACCAAAGAACCAACGAACCAGCGCACAAACGAACAAACGAACCAACGAACCAACGAACCAACGAACCAACCAACCAACGAACCAACGAACCAACGAACCAACGAACCAACGAACCAACGAACCAACGAACCAACGCACCAACGAACCAACGAACCAACGAACCAACGAACCAACGAACCAACGAACCAACGAACCAACGAACCAACGAACCAACGAACCAACGAACCAACGAACCAATGAACCAACGAACCAAAGAACCAACGAACCAACGAACCAACGAACAAACGAAAAAACGACAAAACAAACAAACGAACAAACGAACAAACGAACAAACGAACAAACGAACAAACGAACAAACGAATAAAAGAACAAATGAACAAACGAACAAACGAACCAACGAACCAACGAACCAACGAACCAACGAACCAACGAACAAACGAACAAACGAACAAACGATCAAACGAACAAACGAACAAACGAATAAACGAACAAACGATCAAACGAACAAACGAACAAACGAACAAACGAACAAACGAACAAACGAACAAACGAACAAACGAACAAACGAACAAACGAACAAACGAACAAACGAACAAACGAACAATCGAACAAACGAACAAACGAACAAACGAACAAACGAACAAACGAACAAACGAACAAACGAACAAACGAACAAACGAACAAACGAACAATCGAACAAAGAGACAAAGAAACAAAGAAACAAAGAAAAAACGAACCAACGAACCAACGAACCAACGAACCAACGAACCAACGAACCAACGAAACAACGAACCAACGAACCAACGAACCAACGAACCAACGAACCAACGAACCAACGAACCAACGAACCAACGAACCAACGAACCAACGAACCAACGAACCAATGAACCAACGAACCAACGAACCAACGAACCAACGAACCAACGAACCAACGAACCAACGAAACAACGAACCAACGAACCAACGAACCAACGAACCAACGAAACATCGAACCAACGAACCAACGAACCAACGAACAAACGAACAAACGAACCAACGAACCAACGAACCAACGAACCAACCAACCAACGAACCAACGAACCAACGAAACAACGAACCAACGAACCAACGAACCAACGAACCAACGAACCAACGAACCAACGAACCAACGAACCAACGAACCAACGAACCAACGAACCAACGAACCAATGAACCAACGAACCAACGAACCAACGAACCAACGAACCAACGAACCAACGAACCAACGAAACAACGAACCAACGAACCAACGAACCAACGAACCAACGAACCAGCGCACAAACGAACAAACGAACCAACGAACCAACGAACAATCGAGCAAAGAGACAAAGAAACAAAGAAACAATGAAACAACGAACCAACGAACCAACGAACCAACGAACCAACGAACCAGCGCACAAACGAACAAACGAACCAACGAACAAACGAACAATCGAGCAAAGAGACAAAGAAACAAAGAAACAATGAAAAACGATCCAACGAACCAACGAACCAACGAACCAACGAACTAACGAACAAACGAACAAACGAACAAACGAACAATCGAACAAACGAACAAACGAACAAACGAACAAACGAACAAACGAACAAACGAACAAACGAACAAACGAACAAACGAACAAACGAACCAACGAACCAACGAACCAACGAACCAACGAACCAACGAACAAACGAACAAACGAACAAACGATCAAACGAACAAACGAACAAACGAATAAACGAACAAACGATCAAACGAACAAACGAACAAACGAACAATCGAACAAAGAGACAAAGAAACAAAGAAACAAAGAAAAAACGAACCAACGAACCAACGAACCAACGAAACAACGAACCAACGAACCAACGAACCAACGAACCAACGAACCAACGAACCAACGAACCAAGGAACCAACGAACCAACGAACCAACGAACCAACGAACCAACGAACCAACGAACCAACGAACCAACGAACAAACGAACAAACGAACAATCGAACAAACGAACAAACGAACAAACGAACAAACGAACAAACGAACAAACGAACAAACGAACAAACGAACAAACGAACAAACGAACAAACGAACAAACGAACAATCGAACAAACGAACAAACGAACAAACGAACAAACGAACAAACGAACAAACGAACAAACGAACAAACGAACAATCGAACAAAGAGACAAAGAAACAAAGAAACAAAGAAAAAACGAACCAACGAACCAACGAACCAACGAACCAACGAACCAACGAACCAACGAACCAACGAACCAACGAACCAACGAACCAACGAACCAACGAACCAACGAACCAACGAACCAACGAACCAACGAACCAACGAACCAACGAACAAACGAACAAACGAACAATCGAACAAACGAACAAACGAACAAACGAACAAACGAACAAACGAACAAACGAACAAACGAACAAACGAACAAACGAACAAACGAACAAACGAACAAACGAACAAACGAACAAGCGAACAAACGAACAAACGAACAAACGAACAAACGAACAAACGAACAAACGAACAAACGAACAAACGAACAAACGAACAAACGAACAATCGAACAAAGAGACAAAGAAACAAAGAAACAAAGAAAAAAACGAACCAACGAACCAACGAACCAACGAACCAACGAACCAACGAACCAACGAACCAACGAACCAACGAACCAACGAACCAACGAACCAACGAACCAACGAACCAACGAACCAACGAACCAACGAACCAACGAACCAACGAACCAACGAACCAACGAACCAACGAACCAACGAACCAACGAACCAACGAAACAACGAACCAACGAACCAACGAACCAACGAACCAACGAACCAATGAACCAACGAACCCACGAACTAACGAACAAGCGAACAAACGAACAAACGAACAAACGAACAAACGAACAAACGAACAAACGAACAATCGAGCAAAGAGACAAAGAAACAAAGAAACAATGAAAAACGATCCAACGAACCAACGAACCAACGAACCAACGAACTAACGAACAATCGAACCAACGAACCAACGAAACAACGAACCAACGAAACAACGAACCAACGAACCAACGAACCAACGAACCAACGAACCAACGAACCAACGATCCAACGAACCAACGAACCAACGAACCAACGAACCAACGAACCAACGAACCAACGAACCAACGAACCAACGAACAAACGAACAAACGAACAATCGAACAATCGAACAAACGAACAAACGAACAAACGAACAAACGAACAAACGAACAAACGAACAAACGAACAAACGAACAAACGAACAAACGAACAAACGAACAATCGAACAAACGAACAAACGAACAAACGAACAAACGAACAAACGAACAATCGAACAAAGAGACAAAGAAACAAAGAAACAAAGAAAAAACGAACCAACGAACCAACGAACCAACGAACCAACGAACCAACGAACCAACGAACCAACGAACAAACGAACCAACGAACCAACGAACCAACGAACCAACGAACCAACGAACCAACGAACCAACGAACCAACGAACCAACGAACCAACGAACCAACGAACCACCGAACCAACGAAACAACGAACCAACGAACCAACGAACAAACGAACAAACGAACAATCGAACAAACGAACAAACGAACAAACGAACAAACGAACAAACGAACAAACGCACAAACGAACAAACGAACAAACGAACAAACGAACAAACGAACAAACGAACAAACGAACAATCGAACAAAGAGACAAAGAAACAAAGAAACAAAGAAAAAAACGAACCAACGAACCAACGAACCAACGAACCAACGAACCAACGAACCAACGAACCAACGAACCAACGAACCAACGAACCAACGAACCAACGAACCAACGAACCAACGAACAAACGAACAAACGAACAAACGAACAAACGAACAAACCAACAAACGAACAAACGAAACAACGAACCAAAGAACCAACGAACCCACGAACAAACGAACAAGCGAACAAACGAACAAACGAACAAACGAACAAACGAACAATCGAGCAAAGAGACAAAGAAACAAAGAAACAATGAAAAACGATCCAACGAACCAACGAACCAACGAACCAACGAACCAACGAACCAACGAACTAACGAACAATGGAACCAACGAACCAACGAAACAACGAACCAACGAAACAAAGAACCAACGAACCAACGAACAAACGAACAAACGAACAAACGAACAAACGAACAAACGAACAAACGAACAAACGAACAAACGAACAAACGAACAAACGAACAAACGAACAAACGAACAAACGAACAAACGAACAAACGA
>NW_027486584.1:0-21597 GCF_050908995.1 Andrena cerasifolii | reverse complement strand
TTTAAAATTTAAAAAATAATTTAAATAAAAAAATAAAAATTAATAAAAATTTTTTTTTTAATTTTATAAAATTTAAAAAAATTAAAAAATTAAAAAAAATTTAAAACAAAAATAAATAAATAAAATTTTAAAAATTAAAAAAATAAAAAATAAAGAAAAAAAAATTTAAAAAAATTTAAAAAATATAAAAAAAATTCAAATTTGTTTTGTAAAAACTATAAAAAAAATTTTAAAAATTAAAAAAAAAATTTCAAATTTTTAAAAAAATTTACAATCATTTTAAAAATTTTAAAAAATTTAAGAAAATTTTAAAAAATTTTAAAAAATTTAAAAAAAATTTAAAACATAAAAAAAATAAAATAAATGAATAAAATTTTTTTTTACAATTTTTTAAAAAATTAAATAAAAATTTAAAAAAAAATTTAAAAAATTAAAAACATAAATAAAAAAAATTAAAATGGTTAAAAATTAAAACAAACTTTTAAAAAAAATTAAAAAAATATAATTTTAAAAAAATTTAAAAAAAATTTAAAATTAAAAAAAAAGAAAAAATATTTTAAAAAAATTAAAAAAATATAAAAAAAATCAAAATTTTTTGGTAAAAAATATAAAAAAAATTAAAAATTTAAAAAAAAAATTAAAAAATTTTTAAAAAATTTTAAAAAATTTTAAAAAATTTTAAAAAATTTAAAAAAAAATTTAAATATAAAAAGAATAAATTTTTTTTTTAAAAAAATTAAAAAAAATTAAATAAAAAATTAAAAAAATAAAAGAAATTAAAAAACATAAATAAAAAAATTCAAAATGGTTAAAAAATTAAAACAAGCTTTAAAAAAATTAAAAAAAGAATAATTTTTAAAAAATTTAAAAAAAATTAAAACTAAAAAAAATAAATAATTTTAAAAAATTAAAACTAAAGAAAAAATTATATAAAAAATTGTAAAAAAAATTTTTAAAAAATTGAAAAAATTAAAAAAAAAATTTAAAAAATTTTATAAAAATTTAAAAATTTTTATAAAAATTTAAAAAATTTTATAAAAATTTAAAAAAAAATTTTAAAAATTAAAAAAAAATTAAAATATAAAAAAAATTAAAATAGATAAAAAAAATTAAAATAGATAAAAAAAATTAAAATAGATAAAAAAAATTAAAAAATTTAAAAAAATTATAAAAACATTTTTTTAAATAAAAAACAAATAATTTTAAAAAAATATAATAAAATTTTTTTTATATTTAAAAAAAAATTTAAATATTAAAAAAAATAATAATTTAAAACAAAAATAAATAATTTTTTTTAAATTAAAAAATATAATAAAGAAAACAAATTTTTAAAAATTTTAAAAATATTAAAAAAAATTAAAAAAAATTTTGTAAAAAATAAAAAAAAATAAATTTTTTTTTTAAAAATATACAAAAACTGAAAAAAAAAATAAAAAAAATATACAAAAATTTAAAAAATATAAAATATTTAAAAATCAACAAAAAATATAGACAAATAAAAATAAATAAAAAAATTTAAAAAATTTTAAAAATTAAAATAAAGAAGTATTTAAAAATAATAATAATAATAATAATAAATGAATTAAAGGAAAATTAAATACAAATTTTTTTATAAAATTCTTTAAAAAATTTAAAAAAATTAAAATAAAAAATATAAAAAGAAATAAATTAATAGATAATTTTAAAAGAAAATTAAAAAAAATTAAAAATTTTTTTTTAAAAAATTTAAAAAAAAATTTTAAATATGAAAAATTTTAAATATAAAAAAAATAAAATAAATTAATAAAAAAAAATTTTACAATTTTTTAAAAAATTAAATAAAAATTTAAAAAAAAATTAAAAAATTAAAAAACATAAAAAAAATTTAAAATGGTTAAAAAATTAAAACAAACTTTAAAAAAAAATTAAAAAAAATTTAAAATAAAAAAAATAATTTTAAAAAATTAAAAAAAATTTTAAATTTAAAAAAAATAAATAATTTTAAAAAAATTAAAAAGATAAAAAAATATAAATAATTTTTTAAAAAATAAATAAAAAAATAAAAATTAATAAAAATTTTTTTTTTAATTTATAAAATTTAAAAAAATTAAAAAATTAAAAAAAATTTAGAACAAAAATAAATAAATAAAATTTTAAAAATTAAAAAAATAAAAAATAAAGAAAAAAAAATTTAAAAAAATTTAAAAAATATAAAAAAAATTCAAATTTGTTTTGTAAAAACTATAAAAAAAATTTAAAAATTAAAAAAAAAATTCAAATTTTTAAAAAATTTACAATCATTTTAAAAATTTTAAAAAATTTAAGAAAATTTTAAAAAATTTTAAAAAATTTTAAAAAATTTTAAAAAATTTAAAAAAATTTAAAACATAAAAAAAATAAAATAAATGAATAAATTTTTTTTTACAATTTTTTAAAAAATTAAATAAAAATTTAAAAAAAAATTTAAAAAATTAAAAACATAAATAAAAAAAATTAAAATGGTTAAAAAATTAAAACAAACTTTAAAAAAAATTAAAAAAAATTTAAAATAAAAAAAATAATTTTAAAAAATTAAAAAAAATTTTAAATTTAAAAAAAATAAATAATTTTAAAAAAATTAAAAAGATAAAAAAATATAAATAATTTTTTAAAAAATAAATAAAAAAATAAAAATTAATAAAAAATTTTTTTTTAATTTTATAAAATTTAAAAAAATTAAAAAATTAAAAAAAATTTAAAACAAAAATAAATAAATAAAATTTTAAAAATTAAAAAAATAAAAAATAAAGAAAAAAAATTTAAAAAAATTTAAAAAATATAAAAAAAATTCAAATTTGTTTTGTAAAAACTATAAAAAAAATTTTAAAAATTAAAAAAAAAATTTCAAATTTTTAAAAAATTTACAATCATTTTAAAAATTTTAAAAAATTTAAGAAAATTTTAAAAAATTTTAAAAAATTTAAAAAAAATTTAAAACATAAAAAAAATAAAATAAATGAATAAAATTTTTTTTTACAATTTTTTAAAAAATTAAATAAAAATTTAAAAAAAAATTTAAAAAATTAAAAACATAAATAAAAAAAAATTAAAATGGTTAAAAATTAAAACAAACTTTTAAAAAAAATTAAAAAAATATAATTTTAAAAAAATTTAAAAAAAATTTAAAATTAAAAAAAAAGAAAAAATATTTTAAAAAAATTAAAAAAATATAAAAAAAATCAAAATTTTTTGGTAAAAAATATAAAAAAATTAAAAATTTAAAAAAAAAATTAAAAAATTTTTAAAAAATTTTAAAAAATTTTAAAAAATTTTAAAAAATTTAAAAAAAAAATTAAATATAAAAAGAATAAATTTTTTTTTTAAAAAAATTAAAAAAAATTAAATAAAAAATTAAAAAAATAAAAGAAATTAAAAAACATAAATAAAAAAATTCAAAATGGTTAAAAAATTAAAACAAGCTTTAAAAAAATTAAAAAAAGAATAATTTTTAAAAAATTTAAAAAAAATTAAAACTAAAAAAAATAAATAATTTTAAAAAATTAAAACTAAAGAAAAAATTATATAAAAAATTGTAAAAAAAATTTTTAAAAAATTGAAAAAATTAAAAAAAAAATTTAGAAAATTTTAAAAAAATTTAAAAAATTTTATAAAAATTTAAAAATTTTTATAAAAATTTAAAAAATTTTATAAAAATTTAAAAAAAAATTTTAAAAATTAAAAAAAAATTAAAATATAAAAAAAATTAAAATAGATAAAAAAAATTAAAATAGATAAAAAAAATTAAAATAGATAAAAAAAATTAAAAAATTTAAAAAAATTATAAAAACATTTTTTTAAATAAAAAACAAATAATTTTAAAAAAATATAATAAAATTTTTTTTATATTTAAAAAAAAATTTAAATATTAAAAAAAATAATAATTTAAAACAAAAATAAATAATTTTTTTTAAATTAAAAAATATAATAAAGAAAACAAATTTTTAAAAATTTTAAAAATATTAAAAAAAATTAAAAAAAATTTTGTAAAAAATAAAAAAAAATAAATTTTTTTTTTAAAAATATACAAAAACTGAAAAAAAAAATAAAAAAAATATACAAAAATTTAAAAAATATAAAATATTTAAAAATCAACAAAAAATATAGACAAATAAAAATAAATAAAAAAATTTAAAAAATTTTAAAAATTAAAATAAAGAAGTATTTAAAAATAATAATAATAATAATAATAAATGAATTAAAGGAAAATTAAATACAAATTTTTTTATAAAATTCTTTAAAAAATTTTAAAAAATTAAAATAAAAAATATAAAAAGAAATAAATTAATAAATAATTTTAAAAGAAAATTAAAAAAAAATTAAAAATTTTTTTTTTAAAAATTTAAAAAAAATTTTAAATAAAAAAATTTAAAATATAAAAAAAATAAAATAAATGACTAAAATTTTTTTACAATTTTTAAAAAAATTTAAAAAAAATTTAGAAAATTTTTAAAAAACTTAAAAAAAATTAAAAAAAATTTTAAAAAATAAAAAAAAATTATAAGAAAATTAAAAAAAAAATTTAAGAATTTTAAAGATTAAAAAAAAAATTAAAAAGATAAAAAAATATAAATAATTTTTTAAAAAATAAATAAAAAAATAAAAATTAATAAAATTTTTTTTTTTAATTTTATAAAATTTAAAAAAAATTTAAAAATTAAAAAAAAAATTAAAACAAAAATAAATAAAAAAAATTTTAAAATTTAAAAAAAAAAATAAAGAAAAAAATTTTTAAAAAAATTAAAAAAATATCAAAAAAATTGAAATTTTTTTGTAAAAAATATAAAAAAAATTAAAAAAATTTAAAAAAAAATTTAGAAAATTTTAAAAAAATTTAAAAAAAATAAAAAAATTAATAATTTAAAAAAATTAAAAATAAAGAAAAATTATTAAAAAAATTGTAAAAATAATTTTAAAAAAAAATTCAAAAATTTCATAAAAATTTTAAAAAATTTAAAAAAATAAAAAAAATTAAAAAAAAAATTTTTTAAATTTTTAGAAAATTTTTAAAATTTTTAGAAGATTTTTGAAAAATTTAAAAAAAAATTTTAAAAATAAAAGAAATTATAAGAAAATTAAAAAAAATTAAAAAATTTAAAAATTTAAAAAAAATTAAAAAGATAAAAAATATAAATAATTTTTTAAAAAATAAATAAAAAAATAAAAATAAATAATTTTTTTTTTAATTTAATAAATTTAAAAAAATTAAAAAATTAAAATAAAAGAAAAATCAAAATTTAAGAAAAAAATTTTAAAAATTTAAAAAAAAAATTTTGAAATAAAAAATAATAATTTTAAAAAAATTAAAATAAAATTTAAAAATTTAATAATTTTTTTTTTAATTTAAAAAAAAAATTAATAAAATAATAATTTAAAACAAAAATAAATAAAAAAAATTTAAAAATTAAGAAAAAAAATAAAGAAAAATTTTTTTTTAAAACTTAAAAAAATATAAAAAAAATAAAAATTTTTTGTAAAAATATAAAAAAAATAAAAAATTTAAAAAAATTTAAAATATAAAAAAATTTAAAATATAAAAAAAATAAAATTTTTTTTTAAAAATTTACAAAAATTAAATAAAAATTTAAAAAAAAATAAAAAAATTAAAAAACATAAATAAAAAAAAATTTAAAATGGTTAAAAAATTAAAACAAACTTTTAAAAAAAAATTAAAAAAATAATTTTAAAAAATTTAAAATTAAAAAAAAAATAATTTAAAAAATAGAAATAAAGAAAAAATTATATAAAAAATTGTAAAAAAATTTAAAAAAAATAAATAATTTAAAAAATTAAAAATAAAGAAAAATTATAAAAAAAATTGTAAAAATTATTTTTAAAAAAATTTCAAAAATTTCATAAAATTTTTTAAAAAATTTTAAAAAAATAAAAAAAAAATTTTAAAATTTTTTTAAAATTTTTAGAAAATTTTTGAAAAATTTAAAAAAAAATTTAAAAAATAAAAGAAATTATAAGAAAATTAAAAAAAAAATTTAAAAATTTAAAAAAATTAAAAAAAATTAAAAAGATAAAAAAATATAAATAATTTTTTTAAAAATAAATAAAAAAATAAAAATAAATAAATTTTTTTTAAATTTATAAAATTTTAAAAAAATTAAAAAATTAAAATAAAAGAAAAATCAAAATTTAAGAAAAAAATTTTAAAAATTTAAAAAAAAAATTTTGAAATAAAAAATAATAATTTTAAAAAAATTAAAATAAAATTTAAAAATTTAATAATTTTTTTTTTAATTTAAAAAAAAAATTAATAAAATAATAATTTAAAACAAAAATAAATAAAAAAAATTTAAAAATTAAGAAAAAAAATAAAGAAAATTTTTTTTAAAAACTTAAAAAAATATAAAAAAAATAAAAATTTTTTGTAAAAATATAAAAAAAATAAAAAATTTAAAAAAATTTAAAATATAAAAAAATTTAAAATATAAAAAAAATAAAATTTTTTTTTAAAAATTTACAAAAATTAAATAAAAATTTAAAAAAAAATAAAAAAATTAAAAAACATAAATAAAAAAAAATTTAAAATGGTTAAAAAATTAAAACAAACTTTTAAAAAAAATTTTAAAAAATAATTTTAAAAAATTTTAAAAAAATTTAAAATTAAAAAACAAAATAATTTAAAAAAAATAGAAATAAAGAAAAAATTATATAAAAAATTGTAAAAAAATTTAAAAAAATAAATAATTTAAAAAATTAAAAAAAAAGAAAAATTATAAAAAAATTGTAAAAATAATTTTAAAAAAAATTTCAAAAATTTCATAAAAAAAATAAAAAAAAATTTTTAGAAAATTTTTGAAAAATTTAAAAAAAATTAAAAAATTTAAAAAAATTTAAAAAAAATTAAAAAATTTAAAAAAATTTAAAAAAAATTAAAAAGATAAAAAAAATATAAATAATTTTTTAAAAAATAAATAAAAAAATAAAAATAAATAATTTTTTTTTTAAATTTATAAAATTTAAAAAAATTTAAAAAATTATAGTAAAAGAAAAATCAAAATTTAAGAAAAAAAATTTAAAAATTAAAAAAAAATTTTTTGAAATAAAAAAATTAAAAAAAAAATTTAAAATTTAATAAATTTTTTTTTAAATTTAAAAAAAATTTTAAAAAAATAATAATTTAAAACAAAAATAAATAAAAAAAATTTTAAAAATTAAAAAAAAATAAAAAATGAAGAAAAAAATTTAAAAAAAATTAAATAAATATAAAAAAATCAAAATTTTTTTGTAAAAAATATAAAAAAAATTAAAAAATTTAAAAAAAAATTTAAAAATTTTTTAAAAAATTTTATTAAATTTTAAAAATTTTTAAAAAATTTTAAAAAATTTAAATTATAAAAAAATTTAAAATATAAAAAGAATAAATTTTTTTTTAAAAATTAAAAATATAAAAAGAATAAAATTTTTTTTTTAAAAATTAAAAAAAATTAAATAAAAATTTAAAAAAAAAATAAAAGAAAATAAAAAACATGAATAAAAAAAATTTAAAATGGTTAAAAAATTAAAACAAGCTTTAAAAAAAATTAAAAAAAAATAATTTTAAAAAAATTTTAAAAAATTAAAATTAAAAAAAAATAATTTTAAAAAAATTAAAAATAAAGAAAAAATTATATAAAAAATTTTAAAAAAATTTAAAAAAAATTAAAAAAATATAAAAAAAATCAAAATTTTTTGGTAAAAAATATAAAAAAAAATTAAAAATTTAAAAAAAATTTTAAAAAATTTTTAAAAAATTTTAAAAAATTTTACAAAATTTTAAAAAATTTAAAAAAAATTAAAACTAAAAAAAATAAATAATTTTAAAAAAATTAAAAACAAAGAAAAAATTATATAAAAAATTGTAAAAAAATTTTTTAAAAAATTGAAAAAATATAAAAAAAATAAAAATTTTTTGTAAAAATATAAAAAAAATAAAAAATTTTAAAAAATTTAAAATATAAAAAAAATAAATTTTTTTTTTAAAATTTACAAAAATTAAATAAAAATTTAAAAAAAAATAAAAAAATTAAAAAACATAAATAAAAAAAAATTTAAAATGGTTAAAAAATTAAAACAAACTTTTAAAAAAAATTTTAAAAAATAATTTTAAAAAATTTAAAAAAAATTTAAAATTAAAAAAAAAATAATTTTAAAAAAAATAGAAATAAAGAAAAAATTATATAAAAAATTGTAAAAAAATTTAAAAAAATAAATAATTTAAAAAATTAAAAAAAAAGAAAAATTATAAAAAAATTGTAAAAATAATTTAAAAAAAAATTTCAAAAATTTCATAAAAAAAATAAAAAAAAATTTTTAGAAAATTTTTAAAGTTTTTAGAAAATTTTTGAAAAATTTAAAAAAAATTAAAAAATTTAAAAAAATTAAAAAAAAATTAAAAAGATTCAAAAATATAAATAATTTTTTAAAAAATAAATAAAAAAAATAAAAATATATAATTTTTTTTTCAAATTTTATTAAATTTAAAAAAATTTAAAAAATTAAAATAAAAGAAAAATCAAAATTTAAGAAAAAAATTTAAAAAATTTAAAAAAAAAATTTTGAAATAAAAAAATAATAATTTTAAAAAAATTAAAATAAAATTTAAAAATTTAATAATTTTTTTTTTAAATTTAAAAAAAATTAAAAAAAATAATAATTTAAAACAAAAAAAAATAAAAAAAATTTTAAAAATTAAAAAAAAAATAAAAAATAAAGAAAATTTTTTTTAAAAAATTAAAAAAATATAAAAAAATCAAAATTTTTTGTAAAAATATAAAAAAATAAAAAATTTTAAAAAAATTTAAAATATAAAAAAATTAAAAAAATTTTTTAAAAATTTACAAAAATTAAATAAAAATTTAAAAAAAATAAAAAAATTAAAAAACATAAATAAAAAAAATTTAAAATGGTTAAAAAATTAAAATAAACTTTTAAAAAAAATTTTAAAATAATAATTTTAAAAAATTTTAAAAAAATAATTTTAAAAAATTTTAAAAAAATTTAAATTATAAAAAAAATTTAAAACATAAAAAGAATAAAAATTTTTTAAAAAATTAAAAATATAAAAAGAATAAAAATTTTTTTTAAAAAATTAAAAATATAAAAAGAATAAATTTTTTTTTAAAAAAATAAAAAAAATTAAATAAAAATTAAAAAAAAATAAAAGAAAATAAAAAACATGAATAAAAAAAATTTAAAATGGTTAAAAAATTAAAACAAGCTTTAAAAAAAATTAAAAAAAAATAATTTTAAAAAAATTTAAAAAAATTAAAATTAAAAAAAAAATAATTTTAAAAAAATTAATAATAAAGGAAAAATTATATAAAGTTTTTAAAAAAAATTTTAAAAAAATTTAAAAAAAATTTTTAAAATTTTTTAGAAAATTTTTAAAAAACTTAAAAAAAATTTGAAAAATTTTAAAAAATAAAAAAATTATAAGAAAATTAAAAAAAAATTTAAAAATTTAAAAAAATTAAAAAGATAAAAAAATATAAATAATTTTTTAAAAAATAAATAAAAAAATTTTTTTTAAATTTTATAAAATTTAAAAAAATTAAAAAATTAAAAAGAAAATTTAAAACAAAAATAAATAAATAAAATTTTAAAAATTAAAAAAAAATAAAAAATAAAGAAAATTTTTTTTAAAAAATTAAAAAAATATAAAAAATATCAAAATTTTTTGTAAAAATATAAAAAAAATAAAAAATTTAAAAAAATTTAAAATATAAAAAAAATAAAAAAAAATTATAAAAATTTACAAAAATTAAATAAAAATTTAAAAAAAAATAAAAAAATTAAAAAACATAAATAAAAAAAATTTTAAATGGTTAAAAAACTAAAACAAACTTTTAAAAAAAATTTAAAAAAAATAATTTTAAAAAATTTAAAAAAAATTTAAAATTAAAAAAAAAAATTTAAAAAAAAAATAGAAATAAAGAAAAAATTATATAAAAAATTGTAAAAAAAATTAAAAAAAAAAAATAATTTAAAAAAATTAAAAATAAAGAAAAATTATAAAAAAATTGTAAAAATTATTTTAAAAAAATTTCAAAAATTTCATAAAAATTTTTAAAAAATTTAAAAAAAATAAAAAAAAATTTAAAAAAATAAAAAAAATTTTTAGAAAATTTTTGAAAAATTAAAAAAAAAATTTAAAAATTTAAAAAAATTAAAAAAAATTAAAAACAAAAAAATATAAATAATTTTTTAAAAAATAAATAAAAAAATAAAAATAAATAAATTTTTTTTTTAAAATTTATAAAATTTAACAAAAATTAAAAAATTAAAATAAAAGAAAGATCAAAATTTAAGAAAAAAATTTTAAAAATTTAAAAAAAAATTTTTGAAATAAAAATATAATAATTTTAAAAAAATTAAAAAAAATTTAAAATTTAATAAATTTTTTTTTAAATTTAAAAAAAAATTAAAAAAATAATAATTAAAACAAAAATAAATAAAAAAAATTTTAAAAATTAAAAAAAAATAAAAAATGAAGAAAAAAATTAAAAAAATTAAAAAAATATAAAAAAATCAAATTTTTTTGTAAAAAATTAAAAAAAAATAAAAAATTTAAAAAATTTAAAATATAAAAAAATTTAAAATATAAAAAAAATAAAATTTTTTTTTTAAAAATTTACAAAAATTAAATAAAAATTATAAAAAAAAATAAAAAAAATTAAAAAACATAAATAAAAAAAAATTTAAAATGGTTAAAAAATTAAAACAAACTTTTAAAAAAAAATTAAAAAAATAATTTTAAAAAATTTTAAAAAAATTTAAAATTAAAAAAAAAATAATTTAAAAAAATAGAAATAAAGAAAAAATTATATAAAAATTGTAAAAAAAATTAAAAAAAATAAATAATTTAAAAAATTAAAAATAAAGAAAAATTATAAAAAAAATTGTAAAAATTATTTTTAAAAAAATTTCAAAAATTTCATAAAAATTTTTAAAAAATTTTAAAAAAATAAAAAAAAAATTTTTAAATTTTTTAAAATTTTTAGAAAATTTTTGAAAAATTTAAAAAAAAATTTAAAAAATAAAAGAAATTATAAGAAAATTAAAAAAAAATTTAAAATTTAAAAAAATTAAAAAAAATTAAAAAGATAAAAAAAATATAAATAATTTTTTAAAAAATAAATAAAAAAATAAAAATAAATAAATTTTTTTTAAATTTATAAAATTTTAAAAAAATTAAAAAATTAAAATAAAAGAAAAATCAAAATTTAAGAAAAAATTTTAAAAATTTAAAAAAAAAATTTAAATATTTAAAAAAAAAATTTGAAATAAAAAATAATAATTTTAAAAAAATTAAAAAAAAATTTAAAATTTAATAATTTTTTTTTAAATTTAAAAAAAAATTAAAAAAATAATAATTAAAACAAAAATAAATAAAAAAAATTTTAAAAATTAAAAAAAAATAAAAAATAAAGAAAATTTTTTTTAAAAAATTAAAAACATATAAAAAAAATCAAAATTTTTTGTAAAAATATAAAAAAATAAAAAATTTAAAAAAATTTAAAATATAAAAAAATTAAAAAAAATTTTTAAAAATTTACAAAAATTAAATAAAAATTTAAAAAAAATAAAAAAATTAAAAAACATAAATATAAAAAATTTTAAATGGTTAAAAAATTAAAACAAACTTTTAAAAAAAATTTAAAAAAAATAATTTTAAAAAATTTTAAAAAAATAATTTTAAAAAATTTTTAAAAAATTTAAATTATAAAAAAATTTAAAATATAAAAAGAATAAAATTTTTTTTATAAAATTAAAAATATAAAAAGAATAAAATTTTTTTTTTTAAAAATTAAAAATATAAAAGAATAAAATTTTTTTTAAAAAATTAAAAAAAATTAAATTAAAATTAAAAAAAAATAAAAAAATTAAAAACATAAATAAAAAAAAATTTAAAATGGTTAAAAAATTAAAACAAACTTTTAAAAAAAAATTTAAAAAAATAATTTTAAAAAATTTAAAAAAAATTTAAAATTAAAAAAAAAATAATTTAAAAAAAATAGAAATAAAGAAAAAATTATATAAAAAATTGTAAAAAAATTTAATATATAAAAAAATTTAAAATATAAAAAAATAAAATTTTTTTTAAAAATTTACAAAAATTAAATAAAAATTTAAAAAAAAAATAAAAAAAATTAAAAAACATAAATAAAAAAAATTTAAAATGGTTAAAAAATTAAAACAAACTTTTAAAAAAAAATTAAAAAAATAATTTTAAAAAATTTTAAAAAAATTTAAAATTAAAAAAAAAATAATTTAAAAAAATAGAAATAAAGAAAAAATTATATAAAAATTGTAAAAAAATTTAAAAAAATAAATAATTTAAAAAATTAAAAATAAAGAAAAATTATAAAAAAAATTGTAAAAAATATTTTTAAAAAATTTCAAAAATTTCATAAAAATTTTTAAAAAATTTTAAAAAAATAAAAAAAAATTTTAAAAAATTTTTAAAATTTTTAGAAAATTTTGAAAAATTTAAAAAAAAATTTAAAAAATAAAAGAAATTATAAGAAAATTAAAAAAAAAATTTAAAAATTTAAAAAATTAAAAAAATTAAAAAGATAAAAAAATATAAATAATTTTTTTAAAAATAAATAAAAAAATAAAAATAAATAAATTTTTTTTTAAATTTATAAAATTTTAAAAAAATTAAAAAATTAAAATAAAAGAAAAATCAAAATTTAAGAAAAAAATTTTAAAAATTTAAAAAAAAAATTTTGAAATAAAAAATAATAATTTTAAAAAAATTAAAATAAAATTTAAAAATTTAATAATTTTTTTTTTAATTTAAAAAAAAATTAATAAAATAATAATTTAAAACAAAAATAAATAAAAAAATTTAAAAATTAAGAAAAAAAATAAAGAAAAAATTTTTTTTAAAAACTTAAAAAAATATAAAAAAAATAAAAATTTTTTGTAAAAATATAAAAAAATAAAAAATTTTAAAAAATTTAAAATATAAAAAAAATAAATTTTTTTTTTTAAAATTTACAAAAATTAAATAAAAATTTAAAAAAAAATAAAAAAATTAAAAAACATAAATAAAAAAAAATTTAAAATGGTTAAAAAATTAAAACAAACTTTTAAAAAAAATTTTAAAAAATAATTTTAAAAAATTTAAAAAAATTTAAAATTAAAAAAAAAATAATTTTAAAAAAAATAGAAATAAAGAAAAAATTATATAAAAAATTGTAAAAAAATTTAAAAAAATAAATAATTTAAAAAATTAAAAAAAAGAAAAATTATAAAAAAATTGTAAAAATAATTTAAAAAAAAATTTCAAAAATTTCATAAAAAAAATAAAAAAAAATTTTTAGAAAATTTTAAAGTTTTTAGAAAATTTTTGAAAAATTTAAAAAAAATTAAAAAATTTAAAAAAATTTAAAAAAATTAAAAAGATTAAAAAATATAAATAATTTTTTAAAAATAAATAAAAAAAATAATAATATATAATTTTTTTTCAAATTTTATTAAATTTAAAAAAATTTAAAAAATTAAAATAAAAGAAAAATCAAAATTTAAGAAAAAAATTTAAAAAATTTAAAAAAAAATTTTGAAATAAAAAAATAATAATTTTAAAAAAAATTAAAATATAATTTAAAAATTTAATAATTTTTTTTTAAATTTAAAAAAAATTAAAAAAAATAATAATTTAAAACAAAAAAAAATAAAAAAAATTTTAAAAATTAAAAAAAAAATAAAAAATAAAGAAAATTTTTTTTAAAAAATTAAAAAAATATAAAAAAATCAAAATTTTTTGTAAAAATATAAAAAATAAAAATTTTAAAAAAATTTAAAATATAAAAAAATTAAAAAAATTTTTTAAAAATTTACAAAAATTAAATAAAAATTTAAAAAAAAATAAAAAAATTAAAAAACATAAATAAAAAAAATTTAAAATGGTTAAAAAATTAAAATAAACTTTTAAAAAAAATTTTAAAATAATAATTTTAAAAAATTTTTAAAAAATAATTTTAAAAAATTTTAAAAAAATTTAAATTATAAAAAAAATTTAAAACATAAAAAGAATAAAATTTTTTTAAAAAATTAAAAATATAAAAAGAATAAAAATTTTTTTTAAAAAATTAAAAATATAAAAAGAATAAATTTTTTTTAAAAAAATAAAAAAAATTAAATAAAAATTAAAAAAAAATAAAAGAAAATAAAAAACATGAATAAAAAAAATTTAAAATGGTTAAAAAATTAAAACAAGCTTTAAAAAAAATTAAAAAAAAATAATTTTAAAAAAATTTAAAAAAATTAAAATTAAAAAAAAAATAATTTTAAAAAAATTAAAAATAAAGGAAAAATTATATAAAGTTTTTAA
Organism: Andrena cerasifolii; assembly: GCF_050908995.1. Classification (NCBI taxonomy): domain Eukaryota; kingdom Metazoa; phylum Arthropoda; class Insecta; order Hymenoptera; family Andrenidae; genus Andrena; species Andrena cerasifolii. Next base: position 7,247 of record NW_027486584.1, on the reverse strand, counting down.
AAAAAAATTTAAAAAAATTTAAAAAAAATTTTTAAAATTTTTTAGAAAATTTTTAAAAAACTTAAAAAAAATTTGAAAAATTTTAAAAAATAAAAAAAATTATAAGAAAATTAAAAAAAAATTTAAAAATTAAAAAAAATAAAAAGATAAAAAAATATAAATAATTTTTTAAAAAATAAATAAAAAATTTTTTTTAAATTTTATAAAATTTAAAAAAATTAAAAAATTAAAAAGAAAATTTAAAACAAAAATAAATAAATAAAATTTTAAAAATTAAAAAAAATAAAAAATAAAGAAAATTTTTTTTAAAAAATTAAAAAAATATAAAAAAAATCAAAATTTTTTGTAAAAATATAAAAAAAAATAAAAAATTTAAAAAAATTTAAAATATAAAAAAAATAAAAAAAAATTATAAAAATTTACAAAAATTAAATAAAAATTTAAAAAAAAATAAAAAAATTAAAAAACATAAATAAAAAAATTTTAAATGGTTAAAAAACTAAAACAAACTTTTAAAAAAAATTTAAAAAAAATAATTTTAAAAAATTTAAAAAAAATTTAAAATTAAAAAAAAAAATTTAAAAAAAAATAGAAATAAAGAAAAATTATATAAAAAATTGTAAAAAAAATTAAAAAAAAAAAATAATTTAAAAAAATTAAAAATAAAGAAAAATTATAAAAAAATTGTAAAAATTATTTTAAAAAAAATTTCAAAAATTTCATAAAAATTTTAAAAAAATTTTAAAAAAATAAAAAAAAATTTAAAAAAATAAAAAAAATTTTTAGAAAATTTTTGAAAAATTAAAAAAAAAATTTAAAAATTTAAAAAAATTAAAAAAAATTAAAAAGATAAAAAAATATAAATAATTTTTTTAAAAATAAATAAAAAAATAAAAATAAATAAATTTTTTTTTAAATTTATAAAATTTTAAAAAAATTAAAAAATTAAAATAAAAGAAAAATCAAAATTTAAGAAAAAAATTTTAAAAATTTAAAAAAAAAATTTTGAAATAAAAAATAATAATTTTAAAAAAATTAAAATAAAATTTAAAAATTTAATAATTTTTTTTTTAATTTAAAAAAAAAATTAATAAAATAATAATTTAAAACAAAAATAAATAAAAAAAATTTAAAAATTAAGAAAAAAAATAAAGAAAAAATTTTTTTTAAAAACTTAAAAAAATATAAAAAAAATAAAAATTTTTTGTAAAAATATAAAAAAAATAAAAAATTTAAAAAAATTTAAAATATAAAAAAATTTAAAATATAAAAAAAATAAAATTTTTTTTTAAAAATTTACAAAAATTAAATAAAAATTTAAAAAAAAATTAAAAAACATAAATAAAAAAAATTTAAAATGGTTAAAAAACTAAAACAAACTTTTAAAAAAAATTTAAAAAAAATAATTTTAAAAAATTTAAAAAAAATTTAAAATTAAAAAAAAAAATTTAAAAAAAAATAGAAATAAAGAAAAAATTATATAAAAAATTGTAAAAAAAATTAAAAAAAAAAAAATTTTAAAAAATTAAAAATAAAGAAAAATTATAAAAAAATTGTAAAAATTATTTTAAAAAAAATTTCAAAAATTTCATAAAATTTTTTAAAAAATTTTAAAAAAATAAAAAAAAATTTAAAAAAATAAAAAAAAATTTTAGAAAATTTTTGAAAAATTAAAAAAAAAATTTAAAAATTTAAAAAAATTAAAAAAAATTAAAAACAAAAAAAAATATAAATAATTTTTTAAAAAATAAATAAAAAAATAAAAATAAATAATTTTTTTTTTTAAAATTTATAAAATTTAACAAAAATTAAAAAATTAAAATAAAAGAAAGATCAAATTTTAAGAAAAAAATTTTAAAAATTTAAAAAAAAATTTTTGAAATAAAAAAATAATAATTTTAAAAAATTAAAAAAAATTTAAAATTTAATAAATTTTTTTTTTAAATTTAAAAAAAAATTAAAAAAATAATAATTAAAACAAAAATAAATAAAAAAAATTTTAAAAATTAAAAAAAAAATAAAAAATGAAGAAAAAAATTAAAAAAATTAAAAAAATATAAAAAAAATCAAATTTTTTTGTAAAAAATTAAAAAAAATAAAAAATTTAAAAAATTTAAAATATAAAAAAAATAAAATTTTTTTTTAAAAATTTACAAAAATTAAATAAAAATTTAAAAAAAAATAAAAAAATTAAAAAACATAAATAAAAAAAAATTTAAAATGGTTAAAAAATTAAAACAAACTTTTAAAAAAAAATTTAAAAAAATAATTTTAAAAAATTTTAAAAAAATTTAAAATTAAAAAAAAAATAATTTAAAAAAAATAGAAATAAAGAAAAAATTATATAAACAATTGTAAAAAAATTTAATATATAAAAAAATTTAAAATATAAAAAAAATAAAATTTTTTTTTTAAAAATTTACAAAAATTAAATAAAAATTTAAAAAAAAAATAAAAAAAATTAAAAAACATAAATAAAAAAAAATTTAAAATGGTTAAAAAATTAAAACAAACTTTTAAAAAAAAATTAAAAAAATAATTTTAAAAAATTTTAAAAAAATTTAAAATTAAAAAAAAAATAATTTAAAAAAATAGAAATAAAGAAAAAATTATATAAAAAATTGTAAAAAAATTTAAAAAAAATAAATAATTTAAAAAATTAAAAATAAAGAAAAATTATAAAAAAAATTGTAAAAATTATTTTTAAAAAAATTTCAAAAATTTCATAAAAATTTTTAAAAAATTTTAAAAAAATAAAAAAAAAATTTTAAAAATTTTTTAAAATTTTTAGAAAATTTTTGAAAAATTTAAAAAAAAATTTAAAAAATAAAAGAAATTATAAGAAAATTAAAAAAAAATTTAAAAATTAAAAAAAATTAAAAAGATAAAAAAAATATAAATAATTTTTTAAAAAATAAATAAAAAAATAAAAATAAATAAATTTTTTTTAAATTTATAAAATTTTAAAAAAATTAAAAAATTAAAATAAAAGAAAAATCAAAATTTAAGAAAAAAATTTTAAAAATTTAAAAAAAAAATTTTAAATATTTAAAAAAAAAATTTGAAATAAAAAAATAATAATTTTAAAAAAATTAAAAAAAAATTTAAAATTTAATAATTTTTTTTTTAAATTTAAAAAAAAATTAAAAAAATAATAATTAAAACAAAAATAAATAAAAAAAATTTTAAAAATTAAAAAAAAATAAAAAATAAAGAAAATTTTTTTTAAAAAATTAAAAACATATAAAAAAAATCAAAATTTTTTGTAAAAATATAAAAAAATAAAAAATTTAAAAAAATTTAAAATATAAAAAAATTAAAAAAAATTTTTAAAAATTTACAAAAATTAAATAAAAATTTAAAAAAAAATAAAAAAATTAAAAAACATAAATAAAAAAAATTTTAAATGGTTAAAAAATTAAAACAAACTTTTAAAAAAAATTTAAAAAAAATAATTTTAAAAAATTTTAAAAAAATAATTTTAAAAAATTTTTAAAAAATTTAAATTATAAAAAAATTTAAAATATAAAAAGAATAAAATTTTTTTTATAAAATTAAAAATATAAAAAGAATAAAATTTTTTTTTTAAAAAATTAAAAATATAAAAAGAATAAAATTTTTCTTAAAAAATTAAAAAAAATTAAATTAAAATTAAAAAAAAAATAAAAGAAAATAAAAAACATGAATAAAAAAAATTTAAAATGGTTAAAAAATTAAAACAAGCTTTAAAAAAAATTAAAAAAAATAATTTTAAAAAAATTTAAAAAAATTAAAATTAAAAAAAAAATAATTTAAAAAAAATTAAAAATAAAGGAAAAATTATATAAAGTTTTTAAAAAAAATTTAAAAAAATTTAAAAAAAATTTTAAAAATTTTTTAGAAAATTTTTAAAAAACTTAAAAAAAATTTGAAAAATTTTAAAAAATAAAAAAAATTATAAGAAAATTAAAAAAAAATTTAAAAATTTAAAAAAATTAAAAAGATAAAAAAATATAAATAATTTTTTAAAAAATAAATAAAAAATTTTTTTTTAAATTTTATAAAATTTAAAAAAATTAAAAAATTAAAAAGAAAATTTAAAACAAAAATAAATAAATAAAATTTTAAAAATTAAAAAAAAATAAAAAATAAAGAAAATTTTTTTTTAAAAAATTAATAAAATATAAAAAAAATCAAAATTTTTTGTAAAAATATAAAAAAAATAAAAAATTTAAAAAAATTTAAAATATAAAAAAAATAAAAAAAAAATTATAAAAATTTACAAAAATTAAATAAAAATTTAAAAAAAAATAAAAAAATTAAAAAACATAAATAAAAAAAATTTAAAATGGTTAAAAAACTAAATCAAACTTTTAAAAAAAATTTAAAAAAATAATTTTAAAAAATTTTAAAAAAATTTAAAATTAAAAAAAAAAATAATTTAAAAAAAATAGAAATAAAGAAAAAATTATATAAAAAATTGTAAAAAAATTTAATATATAAAAAAATTTAAAATATAAAAAAAATAAAATTTTTTTTTAAAAATTTACAAAAATTAAATAAAAATTTAAAAAAAAATAAAAAAATTAAAAAACATAAATAAAAAAAAATTTTAAAATGGTTAAAAAATTAAAACAAACTTTTAAAAAAAAATTTAAAAAAATAATTTTAAAAAATTTTAAAAAAATTTAAAATTAAAAAAAAAATAATTTAAAAAAAATAGAAATAAAGAAAAAATTATATAAAAAATTGTAAAAAAATTTAAAAAAAATAAATAATTTAAAAAATTAAAAATAAAGAAAAATTATAAAAAAAATTGTAAAAATTATTTTTAAAAAAATTTCAAAAATTTCATAAAAATTTTTAAAAAATTTCAAAAAAATAAAAAAAAAATTTTAAAAAATTTTAAAAATTTTTAGAAAATTTTTGAAAAATTTTAAAAAAATAAAAAAAAAATTTAAAAAAATTTTTAAAATTTTTAGAAAATTTTTGAAAAATTTAGAAAAAAATTTAAAAAATAAAAGAAATTATAAGAAAATTAAAAAAAAAATTTAAAAATTTAAAAAAATTAAAAAAAATTAAAAAGATAAAAAAAATATAAATAATTTTTTAAAAAATAAATAAAAAAATAAAAATAAATAAATTTTTTTTTTAAATTTATAAAAATTTAAAAAAATTAAAAAATTAAAATAAAAGAAAAATCAAAATTTAAGAAAAAAATTTTAAAAATTTAAAAAAAAATTTTAAAAATTTAAAAAAAAATTTGAAATAAAAAAATAATAATTTTAAAAAAATTAAAAATAAAGAAAAAATTATATAAAAAATTGTAAAAATAATTTGTAGAAAAATTTCAAAAATTTTACAAAAATTTTAAAAAAATTTTAAAAAAATTAAAAAAAATTTTAAAAAATTAAAAAAAAAAATTAGAATATAAAAAAAATAAAAAAAATAAATAAAAATTTTTTAAATTTTTTTTTAAAAATTAAATGAAAATTTAAAAAAATTTAAAGAAATTTAAAAACAAATAAAAAAAATTAAAATGGTTAAAAAGTTAAAACAAACTTTAACAAAAATTAATAAAAAATTTTAAAATAAAAAAAGGATAAAAAAAATTATAAAATTAAAAAAATTAAAAAAAAATTTAAAAATTTAAAAAAATAAATAATTTTAAAAAATTAAAAATAAAGAAAAATTATATAAAAAATTGTAAAAATAATTTGTAGAAAAAATTCAAAAATTTTACAAAAATTTTAAAAAAATTTTAAAAAAATTAAAAAAAATTTTAAAAAATTTAAAAAAAAAATTAGAATATAAAAAAAATAAAAAAATAAATAAAAATTTTTTAAATTTTTTTTTAAAAATTAAATGAAAATTTTAAAAAAATTAAAAAAATTTAAAAGCAAATAAAAAAAATTAAAATGGTTAAAAAATTAAAACAAACTTTAAAAAAAATTAAGGAAATATTTTAAAATAAAAAAAGGATAAAAAAAATTATAAAAATTTACAAAAATTAAATAAAAATTTAAAAAAAAATAAAAAAATTAAAAAACATAAATAAGAAAATTTTAAAATGGTAAAAAAATTAAAACAAACTTTTAAAAAAAATTTAAAAAAAATAATTTTAAAAAATTTTTAAAAAATTTAAAATTAAAAAAAAAAAATTATTTTTAAAAAAATAGAAATAAAGAAAAAATTATATAAAAAATTGTAAAAAAAAATAAAAAAAATAAATAATTTAAAAAAATTAAAAATAAAGAAAAATTATAAAAAAAATTGTAAAAATAATTTTAAAAAAAATTTCAAAAATTTCATAAAAATTTTTAAAAAATTTAAAAAAAATAAAAAAAAATTTTAAAATTTTTAGAAAATTTTTGATAAATTTAAAAAAAAATTTAAAAAATAAAAGAAATTATAAGAAAATTAAAAAAAATTAAAAAATTTAAAAAAATTTAAAAAAAATTAAAAAAATAAAAAAAATATAAATAATTTTTTTAAAAAAAAATAAAAAAATAAAAAAAATAAATTTTTTTTTTAAATTTATTAAATTTAAAAAAATTTAAAAATTAAAATAAAAGAAAAATCAAAATTTAAGAAAAAATTTTTAAAAATTTAAAAAAAAAATTTGAAATAAAAAAATAATAATTTTAAAAAAATTAAAAAAAATTTAAAATTTAATAAATTTTTTTTTTAATTTAAAAAAATTTTTAAAAAAAATAATAATTTGAAACAAAAATAAATAAAAAAAATTATTAAAATTAAAAAAAATAAAAAATGAAGAAAAAAATTTAAAAAAAAATTAAAAAAATATAAAAAAAATCAAATTTTTTTGTAAAAAATTAAAAAAAATTAAATAAAAATTTAAAAAAAAATAAAAGAAAATAAAAAACATGAATAAAAAAATTTAAAATGGTTAAAAAATTAAAACAAGCTTTAAAAAAAATTAAAAAAAAAATTTTAAAAAAATTTTTAAAAATTAAAATTAAAAAAAAATAATTTTAAAAAAATTAAAAATAAAGAAAAAATTATATAAAACTTTTTAAAAAAATTTTTAAAAATTTTAAAAAAATTTAAAAATTTTAAAAAATTAAAAAGATAAAAAAATATAAATAATTTTTTAAAAAATAAATAAAAAATAAAAATAAATAAATTTTTTTTTTAAATTTTATAAAATTTAAAAAAATTTATAAAATTAAAATAAAAGAAAAATCGAAATAAAAAAAAATTTTAAAAATTTAAAAAAACATTTTTTGAAATAAAAGAATAATAAT
>NW_027486583.1:0-21605 GCF_050908995.1 Andrena cerasifolii | reverse complement strand
TTCGTTGGTTCGTTGGTTCGTTGGTTCGTTGGTTCGTTGGTTCGTTGGTTCTTTTGTTCGTTGTTTCGTTGTTTCGTTGTTTCGTTGTTTCGTTGTTTCGTTGTTTCGTTGTTTCGTTGTTTCGTTGTTTCGTTGTTTCGTTGTTTCGTTGTTTCGTTGTTTCGTTGTTTCGTTGTTTCGTTGTTTCGTTGTTTCGTTGTTTCGTTGTTTCGTTGTTTCGTTGTTTCGTTGTTTCGTTGTTTCGTTGTTTCGTTGTTTCGTTGTTTCGTTGTTTCGTTGTTTCGTTGTTTCGTTGTTTCGTTGTTTCGTTGTTTCGTTGTTTCGTTGTTTCGTTGTTTCGTTGTTTCGTTGTTTCGTTGTTTCGTTGTTTCGTTGTTTCGTTGGTTCGTTGGTTCGTTGGTTCGTTGGTTCGTTGGTACGTTGTTTCGTTGTTTCGTTGTTTCGTTGTTTCGTTGTTTCGTTGTTTCGTTGTTTCGTTGTTTCGTTGTTTCGTTGTTTCGTTGTTTCGTTGTTTCGTTGTTTCGTTGTTTCGTTGTTTCGTTGTTTCGTTGTTTCGTTGTTACGTTGTTTCGTTGTTTCGTTGTTTCGTTGTTTCGTTGTTTCGTTGATTCCTTGTTTCGTTGTTTCGTTGTTTCGTTGTTTCGTTGTTTCGTTGTTTCGTTGTTTCGTTGTTTCGTTGTTTCGTTGTTTCGTTGTTTCGTTGTTTCGTTGTTTCGTTGTTTCGTTGTTTCGTTGCTTCGTTGTTTCGTTGTTTCGTTGTTTCGTTGTTTCGTTGTTTCGTTGTTTCGTTGTTTCGTTGTTTCGTTGTTTCGTTGTTTCGTTGTTTCGTTGTTTCGTTGTTTCGTTGTTTCGTTGTTTCGTTGTTTCGTTGTTTCGTTGTTTCGTTGTTTCGTTGTTTCGTTGTTTCGTTGTTTCGTTGTTTCGTTGTTTCGTTGTTTCGTTGTTTCGTTGTTTCGTTGTTTCGTTGTTTCGTTGTTTCGTTGTTTCGTTGTTTCGTTGGTTCGAAGGTTCGTTGGTTCGTTGGATCGTTGGATCGTTGGTTCGTTGGTTCGTTGGTTCGTTGGTTCGTTGGTTCGTTGGTTCGTTGTTTCGTTGTTTCGTTGTTTCGTTGTTTCGTTGTTTCGTTGTTTCGTTGTTTCGTTGTTTCGTTGTTTCGTTGTTTCGTTGTTTCGTTGTTTCGTTGTTTCGTTGTTTCGTTGTTTCGTTGTTTCGTTGTTTCGTTGTTTCGTTGTTTCGTTGTTTCGTTGTTTCGTTGTTTCGTTGTTTCGTTGTTTCGTTGTTTCGTTGTTTCGTTGTTTCGTTGTGTCGTTGTTTCGTTGTTTCGTTGTTTCGTTGGTTCGTTGGTTCGTTGGTTCGTTGTTTCGTTGTTTCCTTGTTACGTTGTATCGTTGTATCGTTGTTTCGTTGTTTCGTTGTTTCGTTGTTTCGTTGTTTCGTTGTTTCGTTGTTTTGTTTTTTCGTTGTTTCGTTGTTTCGTTGTTTCGTTGTTTCGTTGTTTCGTTGTTTCGTTGTTTCGTTGTTTCGTTGTTTCGTTGTTTCGTTGTTTCGTTGGTTCGTTTGTTCGTTGGTTCGTTGGTTCGTTGGTTCGTTGGTTCGTTCGTTCGTTGGTTCATTTGTTCGTTTGTTCGTTTGTTCGTTTGTTCGTTTGTTCGTTGGTTCGTTGGTTCGTTGGTTCGTTGTTTCCTTGTTTCGTTGTTTCGTTGTTTCGTTGTTTCGTTGTTTCGTTGTTTCGTTGTTTCGTTGTTTCGTTGTTTCGTTGTTTCGTTGTTTCGTTGTTTCGTTGTTTCGTTGTTTCGTTGTTTCGTTGTTTCGTTGTTTCGTTGTTTCGTTGTTTCGTTGTTTCGTTGTTTCGTTGGTTCGTTGTTTCGTTGTTTCGTTGTTTCGTTGTTTCGTTGTTTCGTTGGTTCGTTGGTTCGTTGGTTCGTTGGTTCGTTGTTTCGTTGTTTCGTTGTTACGTTGTTTCGTTGTTTCGTTGTTTCGTTGTTTCGTTGTTTCGTTGTTTCGTTGTTACGTTGTTTCGTTGTTTCGTTGTTTCGTTGTTTCGTTGTTTCGTTGTTTCGTTGTTTCGTTGTTTCGTTGTTTCGTTGTTTCGTTGTTTCGTTGTTTCGTTGTTTCGTTGTTTCGCTGTTTCGTTGTTTCGTTGTTTCGTTGTTTCGTTGTTTCGTTGTTTCGTTGTTTCGTTGTTTCGTTGTTTCGTTGTTTCGTTGTTTCGTTGTTTCGTTGTTTCGTTGTTTCGTTGTTTCGTTGTTTCGTTGTTTCGTTGTTTCGTTGTTTCGTTGTTTCGTTGTTTCGCTGTTTCGTTGTTTCGTTGTTTCGTTGTTTCGTTGTTTCGTTGTTTCGTTGTTTCGTTTTTTCGTTGTTTCGTTGTTTCGTTGTTTCGTTGTTTCGTTGTTTCGTTGGTTCGTTGGTTCGTTTGTTCGTTGGTTCGTTGGTTCGTTGGTTCGTTGGTTCGTTGGTTCGTTGTTTCTTTGGTTCGTTTGTTTCTTTGTCTGTTTCTTCGTTTGTTCGTTTGTTCGTTTGTTCGTTTGTTCGTTTGTTCGTTTGTTCGTTTGTTCGTTGTTTCTTTGGTTCGTTTGTTTCTTTGTCTGTTTCTTCGTTTGTTCGTTTGTTCGTTTGTTCGTTTGTTCGTTTGTTCGTTTGTTCGTTTGTTCGTTTGTTCGTTTGTTCGTTTGTTCGTTTGTTCGTTTGTTCGTTGGTTCGTTGGTTCGTTGGTTCGTTGGTTCGTTGGTTCGTTGGTTCGTTGGTTCGTTGGTTCGTTGGTTCGTTGGTTCGTTGGTTCGTTGGTTCTTTTGTTCGTTTGTTCGTTGGTTCGTTGGTTCGTTGTTTCGTTGTTTCGTTTTTTCGTTGTTTCGTTGTTTCGTTGTTTCGTTGTTTCGTTGTTTCGTTGGTTCGTTGGTTCGTTGGTTCGTTTGTTCGTTGTTTCGTTGTTTCGTTGTTTCGTTGTTTCGTTGTTTCGTTGTTTCGTTGTTTCGTTGTTTCGTTGTTTCGTTGCTTCGTTGCTTCGTTGCTTCGTTGTTTCGTTGTTTCGTTGTTTCGTTGTTTCGTTGTTTCGTTGTTTCGTTGTTTCGTTGTTTCGTTGTTTCGTTGTTTCGTTGTTTCGTTGTTTCGTTGTTTCGTTGTTTCGTTGTTTCGTTGTTTCGTTGTTTCGTTGTTTCGTTGTTTCGTTGTTTCGTTGTTTCGTTGTTTCGTTGTTTCGTTGTTTCGTTGTTTCGTTGTTTCGTTGTTTCGTTGTTTCGTTGTTTCGTTGTTTCGTTGTTTCGTTGTTTCGTTGGTTCGTTGTTTCGTTGTTTCGTTGTTTCGTTGTTTCGTTGTTTCGTTGTTTCGTTGGTTCGTTGTTTCGTTGTTTCGTTGTTTCGTTGTTTCGTTGTTTCGTTGTTTCGTTGTTTCGTTGTTTCGTTGTTTCGTTGTTTCGTTGTTTCGTTGTTTCGTTGTTTCGTTGTTTCGTTGTTTCGTTGTTTCGTTGTTTCGTTGTTTCGTTGTTTCGTTGATTCCTTGTTTCGTTGTTTCGTTGTTTCGTTGTTTCGTTGTTTCGTTGTTTCGTTGTTTCGTTGTTTCGTTGTTTCGTTGTTTCGTTGTTTCGTTGTTACGTTGTTTCGTTGTTTCGTTGTTTCGTTGTTTCGTTGTTTCGTTGTTTCGTTGTTTCGTTGTTTCGTTGTTTCGTTGTTTCGTTGTTTCGTTGTTTCGTTGTTTCGTTGTTTCGTTGTTTCGTTGTTTCGTTGTTTCGTTGTTTCGTTGTTTCGTTGTTTCGTTGTTTCGTTGTTTCGTTGTTTCGTTGTTTCGTTGGTTCGTTGGTTCGTTGGTTCGTTGGTTCGTTTGTTCGTTGGTTCGTTGTTTCGTTGGTTCGTTGGTTCGTTGGTTCGTTGGTTCGTTGGTTCGTTGGTTCGTTGTTTCGTTGTTTCGTTGTTTCGTTGTTTCGTTGTTTCTTTGGTTCGTTTGTTTCTTTGTCTGTTTCTTCGTTTGTTCGTTGGTTCGTTGGTTCGTTGGTTCGTTGTTTCGTTGTTTCGTTGGTTCGTTGGTTCGTTGGTTCGTTTGTTCGTTGGTTCGTTGGTTCGTTGGTTCGTTGGTTCGTTGGTTCGTTGTTTCGTTGTTTCGTTGTTTCGTTGTTTCGTTGTTTCTTTGGTTCGTTTGTTTCTTTGTCTGTTTGTTCGTTTGTTCGTTTGTTCGTTTGTTCGTTTGTTCGTTTGTTCGTTTGTTCGTTTGTTCGTTTGTTCGTTTGTTCGTTTGTTCGTTTGTTCGTTTGTTCGTTTGTTCGTTTGTTCGTTTGTTCGTTTGTTCGTTTGTTCGTTTGTTCGTTTGTTCGTTTGTTCGTTTGTTCGTTTGTTCGTTTGTTCGTTGGTACGTTGGTACGTTGGTACGTTGGTTCGTTGGTTCGTTGGTTCGTTGGTTCGTTGGTTCTTCTGTTCGTTTGTTCGTTTGTTCGTTGGTTCGTTGGTTCGTTGGTTCGTTGGTTCGTTGGTTCGTTGGTTCGTTGGTTCGTTGGTTCGTTGGTTCGTTGGTTCGTTGGTTCGTTGGTTCGTTGTTTCGTTGTTTCGTTGTTTCGTTGTTTCGTTGTTTCGTTGTTACGTTGTTTCGTTGTTTCGTTGTTTCGTTGTTTCGTTGTTTCGTTGTTTCGTTGTTTCGTTGTTTCGTTGTTTCGTTGTTTCGTTGTTTCGTTGTTTCGTTGTTTCGTTGTTTCGTTGTTTCGTTGTTTCGTTGTTTCGTTGTTTCGTTGTTTCCTTGTTTCGTTGGTTCGTTGGTTCGTTGGTTCGTTGGTTCGTTGGTTCGTTGGTTCGTTGGTTCGTTGTTTCGTTGTTTCGTTGTTTCGTTGTTTCGTTGTTTCGTTGTTTCGTTGTTTCGTTGTTTCGTTGTTTCGTTGTTTCGTTGTTTCTTTGGTTCGTTTGTTTCTTTGTCTGATTGTTCGTTTGTTCGTTTGTTCGTTTGTTCGTTTGTTCGTTTGTTCGTTTGTTCGTTTGTTCTTTTGTTCGTTTGTTCGTTTCTTCATTTGTTCGTTTGTTCGTTTGTTCGTTTCTTCGTTTGCTCGTTTGTTCGTTTGTTCGTTGGATCGTTTGTTCATTTGTTCGTTGGTTCGTTGGTTCGTTGGTTCGTTGGTTCGTTGGTTCGTTGGTTCGTTGGTTCGTTGGTTCGTTGTTTCGTTGTTTCGTTGTTTCGTTGTTTCGTTGTTTCGTTGTTTCGTTGTTTCGTTGTTTCGTTGTTTCTTTGGTTCGTTTGTTTCTTTGTCTGATTCTTCGTTTGTTCGTTGGTTCGTTGGTTCGTTGGTTCTTTTGTTCGTTTGTTCGTTGGTTCGTTGGTTCGTTGGTTCGTTGGTTCGTTGGTTCGTTGGTTCGTTGGTTCGTTGGTTCGTTGGTTCGTTGGTTCGTTGGTTCGTTGGTTCGTTGGTTCGTTGGTTCGTTGGTTCGTTGGTTCGTTGGTTCGTTGGTTCGTTGGTTCGTTGGTTCGTTGGTTCGTTGGTTCGTTGGTTCGTTGGTTCGTTGGTTCTTTGGTTCGTTGGTTCGTTGGTTCGTTGGTTCGTTGGTTCGTTGGTTCGTTGGTTCGTTGGTTCGTTGTTTCGTTGTTTCGTTGGTTCGTTGGTTCGTTGGTTCGTTTGTTCGTTGGTTCGTTGGTTCGTTGGTTCGTTGGTTCGTTGGTTCGTTGTTTCGTTGTTTCGTTGTTTCGTTGTTTCGTTGTTTCTTTGGTTCGTTTGTTTCTTTGTCTGTTTGTTCGTTTGTTCGTTTGTTCGTTTGTTCGTTTGTTCGTTTGTTCGTTTGTTCGTTTGTTCGTTTGTTCGTTTGTTCGTTTGTTCGTTTGTTCGTTTGTTCGTTTGTTCGTTTGTTCGTTTGTTCGTTTGTTCGTTTGTTCGTTTGTTCGTTTGTTCGTTTGTTCGTTTGTTCGTTTGTTCGTTTGTTCGTTTGTTCGTTTGTTCGTTTGTTCGTTTGTTCGTTTGTTCGTTTGTTCGTTGGTACGTTGGTACGTTGGTACGTTGGTTCGTTGGTTCGTTGGTTCGTTGGTTCGTTGGTTCTTTTGTTCGTTTGTTCGTTGGTTCGTTGGTTCGTTGGTTCGTTGGTTCGTTGGTTCGTTGGTTCGTTGGTTCGTTGGTTCGTTGGTTCGTTGGTTCGTTGGTTCGTTTGTTCGTTTGTTCGTTTGTTCGTTTGTTCGTTTGTTCGTTTGTTCGTTTGTTCGTTTGTTCGTTTGTTCGTTTGTTCGTTTGTTCGTTTGTTCGTTTGTTCGTTGGTTCGTTGTTTCGTTGTTTCGTTGGTTCGTTGGTTCGTTGGTTCGTTTGTTCGTTGGTTCGTTGGTTCGTTGGTTCGTTGGTTCGTTGGTTCGTTGTTTCGTTGTTTCGTTGTTTCGTTGTTTCGTTGTTTCTTTGGTTCGTTTGTTTCTTTGTCTGTTTGTTCGTTTGTTCGTTTGTTCGTTTGTTCGTTTGTTCGTTTGTTCGTTTGTTCGTTTGTTCGTTTGTTCGTTTGTTCGTTTGTTCGTTTGTTCGTTTGTTCGTTTGTTCGTTTGTTCGTTTGTTCGTTTGTTCGTTTGTTCGTTTGTTCGTTTGTTCGTTTGTTCGTTTGTTCGTTTGTTCGTTTGTTCGTTTGTTCGTTTGTTCGTTTGTTCGTTTGTTCGTTTGTTCGTTGGTACGTTGGTACGTTGGTACGTTGGTTCGTTGGTTCGTTGGTTCGTTGGTTCGTTGGTTCTTTTGTTCGTTTGTTCGTTTGTTCGTTGGTTCGTTGGTTCGTTGGTTCGTTGGTTCGTTGGTTCGTTGGTTCGTTGGTTCGTTGGTTCGTTGGTTCGTTGGTTCGTTGGTTCGTTGGTTCGTTGGTTCGTTGGTTCGTTGGTTCGTTGGTTCGTTGGTTCGTTGGTTCGTTGGTTCGTTGGTTCGTTGGTTCGTTGGTTCGTTGGTTCGTTGGTTCGTTGGTTCGTTGGTTCGTTGGTTCGTTGGTTCGTTGGTTCGTTGGTTCGTTGGTTCGTTGGTTCGTTGGTTCGTTGGTTCGTTGGTTCGTTGGTTCGTTGGTTCGTTGGTTCGTTGGTTCGTTGGTTCGTTGGTTCGTTGGTTCGTTGGTTCGTTGGTTCGTTGGTTCGTTGGTTCGTTGGTTCGTTGGTTCGTTGGTTCGTTGGTTCGTTGTTTCGTTGTTTCGTTGTTTCGTTGTTTCGTTGTTTCTTTGGTTCGTTTGTTTCTTTGTCTGTTTCTTCGTTTGTTCGTTTGTTCGTTTGTTCGTTTGTTCGTTTGTTCGTTTGTTCGTTTGTTCGTTTGTTCGTTTGTTCGTTTGTTCGTTTGTTCGTTTGTTCGTTTGTTCGTTGGTTCGTTGGTTCGTTGGTTCGTTGGTTCGTTGGTTCGTTGGTTCGTTGGTTCGTTGGTTCGTTGGTTCGTTGGTTCGTTGGTTCGTTGGTTCGTTGGTTCTTTTGTTCGTTTGTTCGTTGGTTCGTTGGTTCGTTGGTTCGTTGGTTCGTTGGTTCGTTGGTTCGTTGGTTCGTTGGTTCGTTGGTTCGTTGGTTCGTTGGTTCGTTGGTTCGTTGGTTCGTTGGTTCGTTGGTTCGTTGGTTCGTTGGTTCGTTGGTTCGTTGGTTCGTTGGTTCGTTGGTTCGTTGGTTCGTTGGTTCGTTGGTTCGTTGGTTCGTTGGTTCGTTGGTTCGTTGTTTCGTTGGTTCGTTGGTTCGTTGGTTCGTTGGTTCGTTGGTTCGTTGGTTCGTTGGTTCGTTGTTTCGTTGTTTCGTTGTTTCGTTGTTTCGTTGTTTCGTTGTTTCGTTGTTTCGTTGTTTCGTTGTTTCGTTGTTTCGTTGTTTCGTTGTTTCGTTGTTTCGTTGTTACGTTGTTTCGTTGTTTCGTTGTTTCGTTGTTTCGTTGTTTCGTTGTTTCGTTGTTTCGTTGTTTCGTTGTTTCGTTGTTTCGTTGTTTCGTTGTTTCGTTGTTTCGTTGTTTCGTTGTTTCGTTGTTTCGTTGTTTCGTTGTTTCCTTGTTTCGTTGGTTCGTTGGTTCGTTGGTTCGTTGGTTCGTTGGTTCGTTGGTTCGTTGTTTCGTTGTTTCGTTGTTTCGTTGTTTCGTTGTTTCGTTGTTTCGTTGTTTCGTTGTTTCGTTGTTTCGTTGTTTCGTTGTTTCGTTGTTTCTTTGGTTCGTTTGTTTCTTTGTCTGATTGTTCGTTTGTTCGTTTGTTCGTTTGTTCGTTTGTTCGTTTGTTCGTTTGTTCGTTTGTTCTTTTGTTCGTTTGTTCGTTTCTTCATTTGTTCGTTTGTTCGTTTGTTCGTTTCTTCGTTTGCTCGTTTGTTCGTTTGTTCGTTGGATCGTTTGTTCATTTGTTCGTTGGTTCGTTGGTTCGTTGGTTCGTTGGTTCGTTGGTTCGTTGGTTCGTTGGTTCGTTGGTTCGTTGTTTCGTTGTTTCGTTGTTTCGTTGTTTCGTTGTTTCGTTGTTTCGTTGTTTCGTTGTTTCGTTGTTTCTTTGGTTCGTTTGTTTCTTTGTCTGATTCTTCGTTTGTTCGTTGGTTCGTTGGTTCGTTGGTTCGTTTGTTCGTTGGTTCGTTGGTTCGTTGGTTCGTTGGTTCGTTGGTTCGTTGGTTCGTTGGTTCGTTGGTTCGTTGGTTCGTTGGTTCGTTGGTTCGTTGGTTCGTTGGTTCGTTGGTTCGTTGGTTCGTTGGTTCGTTGGTTCGTTGGTTCGTTGGTTCGTTGGTTCGTTGGTTCGTTGGTTCGTTGGTTCGTTGGTTCGTTGGTTCGTTGGTTCTTTGGTTCGTTGGTTCGTTGGTTCGTTGGTTCGTTGGTTCGTTGGTTCGTTGGTTCGTTGGTTCGTTGGTTCGTTGGTTCGTTGTTTCGTTGTTTCGTTGGTTCGTTGGTTCGTTGGTTCGTTTGTTCGTTGGTTCGTTGGTTCGTTGGTTCGTTGGTTCGTTGGTTCGTTGTTTCGTTGTTTCGTTGTTTCGTTGTTTCGTTGTTTCTTTGGTTCGTTTGTTTCTTTGTCTGTTTGTTCGTTTGTTCGTTTGTTCGTTTGTTCGTTTGTTCGTTTGTTCGTTTGTTCGTTTGTTCGTTTGTTCGTTTGTTCGTTTGTTCGTTTGTTCGTTTGTTCGTTTGTTCGTTTGTTCGTTTGTTCGTTTGTTCGTTTGTTCGTTTGTTCGTTTGTTCGTTTGTTCGTTTGTTCGTTTGTTCGTTTGTTCGTTGGTACGTTGGTACGTTGGTACGTTGGTTCGTTGGTTCGTTGGTTCGTTGGTTCGTTGGTTCTTTTGTTCGTTTGTTCGTTTGTTCGTTGGTTCGTTGGTTCGTTGGTTCGTTGGTTCGTTGGTTCGTTGGTTCGTTGGTTCGTTGGTTCGTTGGTTCGTTGGTTCGTTGGTTCGTTGGTTCGTTGGTTCGTTGGTTCGTTGGTTCGTTGGTTCGTTGGTTCGTTGGTTCGTTGGTTCGTTGGTTCGTTGGTTCGTTGGTTCGTTGGTTCGTTGGTTCGTTGGTTCGTTGGTTCGTTGGTTCGTTGGTTCGTTGGTTCGTTGGTTCGTTGGTTCGTTGGTTCGTTGGTTCGTTGGTTCGTTGGTTCGTTGGTTCGTTGGTTCGTTGGTTCGTTGGTTCGTTGGTTCGTTGGTTCGTTGGTTCGTTGGTTCGTTGGTTCGTTGGTTCGTTGGTTCGTTGGTTCGTTGGTTCGTTGGTTCGTTGGTTCGTTGGTTCGTTGGTTCGTTGGTTCGTTGGTTCGTTGGTTCGTTGGTTCGTTGGTTCGTTGGTTCGTTGGTTCGTTGGTTCGTTGGTTCGTTGGTTCGTTGGTTCGTTGGTTCGTTGGTTCGTTGTTTCGTTGTTTCGTTGTTTCGTTGTTTCGTTGTTTCGTTGTTTCGTTGTTTCGTTGTTTCGTTGTTTCGTTGTTTCGTTGTTTCGTTGTTTCGTTGTTTCGCTGTTTCGCTGTTTCGCTGTTTCGTTGTTTCGTTGTTTCGTTGTTTCGTTGTTTCGTTGTTTCGTTGTTTCGTTGTTTCGTTGTTTCGTTGTTTCTGTGGTTCGTTTGTTTCTTTGTCTGTTTCTTCGTTTGTTCGTTTGTTCGTTTGTTCGTTTGTTCGTTTGTTCGTTTGTTCGTTTGTTCGTTTGTTCGTTTGTTCGTTTGTTCGTTTGTTCGTTTGTTCGTTTGTTCGTTTGTTCGTTTGTTCGTTTGTTCGTTTGTTCGTTTGTTCGTTTGTTCGTTTGTTCGTTTGTTCGTTTGTTCGTTTGTTCGTTTGTTCGTTTGTTCGTTTGTTCGTTTGTTCGTTTGTTCGTTTGTTCGTTTGTTCGTTTGTTCTTTTGTTCGTTTCTTCGTTTCTTCGTTTCTTCGTTTGCTCGTTTGTTCGTTTGTTCGTTGGATCGTTTGTTCGTTGTTCGTTGGTTCGTTGTTTCGTTGTTTCGTTGTTTCGTTGTTTCGTTGTTTCGTTGTTTCGTTGTTTCGTTGTTTCGTTGTTTTGTTTCGTTGTTTCGTTGTTTCGTTGTTTCGTTGTTTCGTTGTTTCGTTGTTTCGTTGTTTCGTTGTTTCGTTGTTTCGTTGTTTCGTTGTTTCGTTGTTTCGTTGTTTCGTTGTTTCGTTGTTTCGTTGTTTCGTTGTTTCGTTGTTTCGTTGTTTCGTTGTTTCGTTGTTTCGTTGTTTCGTTGTTTCGTTGTTTCGTTGTTTCGTTGTTTCGTTGGTTCGTTGGTTCGTTGGTTCGTTGGTTCGTTGTTTCGTTGTTTCGTTGTTACGTTGTTTCGTTGTTTCGTTGTTTCGTTGTTTCGTTGTTTCGTTGTTACGTTGTTTCGTTGTTTCGTTGATTCGTTGTTTCGTTGTTTCGTTGTTCCGTTGTTTCGTTGTTTCGTTGTTTCGTTGTTTCGTTGTTTCGTTGTTTCGTTGTTTCGTTGTTTCGTTGTTTCGTTGTTTCGTTGTTTCGCTGTTTCGCTGTTTCGCTGTTTCGTTGTTTCGTTGTTTCGTTGTTTCGTTGTTTCGTTGTTTCGTTGTTTCGTTGTTTCGTTGTTTCGTTGTTTCGTTGTTTCGTTGTTTCGTTGTTTCGTTGTTTCGTTGTTTCGCTGTTTCGCTGTTTCGTTGTTTCGTTGCTTCGTTGTTTCGTTGTTTCGTTGTTTCGTTGTTTCGTTGTTTCGTTGTTTCGTTGTTTCTGTGGTTCGTTTGTTTCTTTGTCTGTTTCTTCGTTTGTTCGTTTGTTCGTTTGTTCGTTTGTTCGTTTGTTCGTTTGTTCGTTTGTTCGTTTGTTCGTTTGTTCGTTTGTTCGTTTGTTCGTTTGTTCGTTTGTTCGTTTGTTCGTTTGTTCGTTTGTTCGTTTGTTCGTTTGTTCGTTTGTTCGTTTGTTCGTTTGTTCGTTTGTTCGTTTGTTCGTTTGTTCGTTTGTTCGTTTGTTCGTTTGTTCGTTTGTTCGTTTGTTCGTTTGTTCGTTTGTTCTTTTGTTCGTTTCTTCGTTTCTTCGTTTGCTCGTTTGTTCGTTTCTTCGTTGGATCGTTTGTTCGTTTGTTCGTTTGTTCGTTTGTTCGTTTGTTCGTTTGTTCGTTTGTTCGTTTGTTCGTTTGTTCGTTTGTTCGTTGGTTCGTTGGTTCGTTGGTTCGTTGGTTCGTTGGTTCGTTGGTTCGTTGGTTCGTTGTTTCGTTGGTTCGTTGGTTCGTTGTTTCGTTGTTTCGTTGTTTCGTTGTTTCGTTGTTTCGTTGTTTCGTTGTTTCGTTGTTTCGTTGTTTCGTTGTTTCGTTGTTTCGTTGTTTCGTTGTTTCGTTGTTTCGTTGTTTCGTTGTTTCGTTGTTTCGTTGTTTCGTTGTTTCTTTGTTTCGTTGTTTCGTTGTTTCGTTGTTTCGTTGTTTCGTTGTTTCGTTGTTTCGTTGTTTCGTTGTTTCGTTGTTTCGTTGTTTCGTTGTTTCGTTGTTTCGTTGTTTCGTTGTTTCGTTGTTTCGTTGTTTCGTTGTTTCGTTGTTTCGTTGTTTCGATGTTTCGTTGTTTCGTTGTTTCGTTGTTTCGTTGTTTCGTTGGTTCGAAGGTTCGTTGGTTCGTTGGATCGTTGGATCGTTGGATCGATGGTTCGTTGGTTCGTTGTTTCGTTGTTTCGTTGTTTCGTTGTTTCGTTGTTTCGTTGTTTCGTTGTTTCGTTGTTTCGTTGTTTCGTTGTTTCGTTGTTTCGTTGTTTCGTTGTTTCGATGTTTCGTTGTTTCGTTGTTTCGTTGTTTCGTTGGTTCGTTGGTTCGTTGGTTCGTTGTTTCGTTGTTACGTTGTATCGTTGTTTCGTTGTTTCGTTGTTTCGTTGTTTCGTTGTTTCGTTGTTTCGTTTTTTCGTTGTTTCGTTGTTTCGTTGTTTCGTTGTTTCGTTGTTTCGTTGTTTCGTTGTTTCGTTGTTTCGTTGTTTCGTTGTTTCGTTGTTTCGTTGTTTCGTTGTTTCGTTGTTTCGTTGTTTCGTTGTTTCGATGTTTCGTTGTTTCGTTGTTTCGTTGTTTCGTTGTTTCGTTGGTTCGAAGGTTCGTTGGTTCGTTGGATCGTTGGATCGTTGGATCGATGGTTCGTTGGTTCGTTGTTTCGTTGTTTCGTTGTTTCGTTGTTTCGTTGTTTCGTTGTTTCGTTGTTTCGTTGTTTCGTTGTTTCGTTGTTTCGTTGTTTCGTTGTTTCGTTGTTTCGATGTTTCGTTGTTTCGTTGTTTCGTTGTTTCGTTGGTTCGTTGGTTCGTTGTTTCGTTGTTTCGTTGTTACGTTGTATCGTTGTTTCGTTGTTTCGTTGTTTCGTTGTTTCGTTGTTTCGTTGTTTCGTTGTTTCGTTGTTTCGTTTTTTCGTTGTTTCGTTGTTTCGTTGTTTCGTTGTTTCGTTGTTTCGTTGTTTCGTTGTTTCGTTGTTTCGTTGTTTCGTTGGTTCGTTGGTTCGTTGGTTCGTTGGTTCGTTGGTTCGTTTGTTCGTTGGTTCGTTGGTTCGTTGGTTCGTTTGTTCGTTTGTTCGTTTGTTCGTTTGTTCGTTTGTTCGTTTGTTCGTTGGTTCGTTGGTTCGTTGGTTCCTTTGTTCGTTTGTTCGTTGGTTCGTTGGTTCGTTGGTTCGTTGGTTCGTTGGTTCGTTGTTTCGTTGTTTCGTTGTTTCGTTGTTTCCTTGTTTCGTTGTTTCGTTGTTTCGTTGTTTCGTTGTTTCGTTGTTTCGTTGTTTCGTTGTTTCGTTGTTTCGTTGTTTCGTTGTTTCGTTGTTTCGTTGTATCGTTGTTTCGTTGTTTCGTTGTTTCGTTGTTTCGTTGTTTCGTTGTTTCGTTGTTTCGTTGTTTCGTTGTTTCTTTGTCTCTTTGTTCGTTTGTTCGTTTGTTCGTTTGTTCGTTTGTTCATTTGTTCGTTGGTTCGTTGGTTCGTTGGTTCGTTGGTTCGTTGGTTCGTTGGTTCGTTGGTTCGTTGGTTCGTTGGTTCGTTGGTTCGTTGGTTCGTTGGTTCGTTGGTTCGTTGGTTCGTTGGTTCGTTGGTTCGTTGGTTCGTTGGTTCGTTGGTTCGTTGGTTCGTTGGTTCGTTGGTTCGTTGGTTCGTTGGTTCGTTGGTTCGTTGGTTCGTTGGTTCGTTGGTTCGTTGGTTCGTTGGTTCGTTGGTTCGTTGGTTCGTTGGTTCGTTGGTTCGTTGGTTCGTTGGTTCGTTGGTTCGTTGGTTCGTTGGTTCGTTGGTTCGTTGGTTCGTTGGTTCGTTGGTTCGTTGGTTCGTTGGTTCGTTGGTTCGTTGGTTCGTTGGTTCGTTGGTTCGTTGGTTCGTTGGTTCGTTGGTTCGTTGGTTCGTTGGTTCGTTGGTTCGTTGGTTCGTTGGTTCGTTGGTTCGTTGGTTCGTTGGTTCGTTGGTTCGTTGGTTCGTTGGTTCGTTGGTTCGTTGGTTCGTTGGTTCGTTGGTTCGTTGGTTCGTTGGTTCGTTGGTTCGTAGTTTCGTTGTTTCGTTGTTTCGTTGTTTCGTTGTTTCGTTGTTTCGTTGTTTCGTTGTTTCGTTGTTTCGCTGTTTCGCTGTTTCGTTGTTTCGTTGTTTCGTTGTTTCGTTGTTTCGTTGTTTCTGTGGTTCGTTTGTTTCTTTGTCTGTTTGTTCGTTTGTTCGTTTGTTCGTTTGTTCGTTTGTTCGTTTGTTCGTTTGTTCGTTTGTTCGTTTGTTCGTTTGTTCGTTTGTTCGTTTGTTCGTTTGTTCGTTTGTTCGTTTGTTCGTTTGTTCGTTTGTTCGTTTGTTCGTTTGTTCGTTTGTTCGTTTGTTCGTTTGTTCTTTTGTTCGTTTCTTCGTTTCTTCGTTTGCTCGTTTGTTCGTTTGTTCGTTGGATCGTTTGTTCGTTGTTTCGTTGTTTCGTTGTTTCGTTGTTTCGTTTGTTCGTTGGTTCGTTGGTTCGTTGGTTCGTTGGTTCGTTGGTTCGTTGTTTCGTTGTTTCGTTGTTTCGTTGTTTCGTTGTTTCGTTGTTTCGTTGTTTCGTTGTTTCGCTGTTTCGTTGTTTCGTTGTTTCGTTGTTTCGTTGTTTCGTTGTTTCGTTGTTTCGTTGTTTCGTTGTTTCGTTGTTTCGTTGTTTCGTTGTTTCGTTGTTTCGTTGTTTCGTTGTTTCGTTGTTTCGTTGTTTCGTTGTTTCGTTGTTTCGTTGTTTCGTTGTTTCGTTGTTTCGTTGTTTCGTTGTTTCGTTGTTTCGTTGTTTCGTTGTTTCGTTGTTTCGTTGTTTCGTTGTTTCGTTGTTTCGTTGGTTCGTTGGTTCGTTGGTTCGTTGGTTCGTTGGTTCGTTGTTTCGTTGGTTCGTTGTTTCGTTGTTTCGTTGTTTCGTTGTTTCGTTGTTTCGTTGTTTCGTTGTTTCGTTGTTTCGTTGTTTCGTTGTTTCGTTGTTTCGTTGTTTCGTTGTTTCGTTGTTTCGTTGTTGCGTTGGTTCGTTGTTTCGTTGTTTCGTTGTTTCGTTGTTTCGTTGTTTCGTTGTTTCGTTGTTTCGTTGTTTCGTTGTTTCGTTGTTTCGTTGTTTCGTTGTTTCGTTGGTTCTTTTGTTTCTTTGTCACTTAGTTCGTTTGTTCGTTTGTTCGTTGTTCGTTTGTTCGTTTGTTCGTTTGTTCGTTGGTTCGTTGGTTCGTTGGTTCGTTGGTTCGTTGGTTCGTTGGTTCGTTGGTTCGTTGGTTCGTTGGTTCGTTTGTTCGTTTGTTCGTTTGTTCGTTTGTTCGTTTGTTCGTTTGTTCGTTTGTTCGTTTGTTCGTTTGTTCGTTTGTTCGTTTGTTCGTTTGTTCGTCGGTTCGTTGGTTCGTCGGTTCGTTGGTTCGTTGGTTCGTTGGTTCGTTGGTTCGTTGTTTCGTTGTTTCGTTGGTTCGTTGGTTCGTTGGTTCGTTGGTTCGTTGGTTCGTTGGTTCGTTGGTTCGTTGGTTCGTTGGTTCGTTGGTTCGTTGGTTCGTTGGTTCGTTGGTTCGTTGGTTCGTTGGTTCGTTGGTTCGTTGGTTCGTTGGTTCGTTGGTTCGTTGTTTCGTTGGTTCGTTGGTTCGTTGGTTCGTTGGTTCGTTGGTTCGTTGGTTCGTTGGTTCGTTGGTTCGTTGGTTCGTTGGTTCGTTGGTTCGTTGGTTCGTTGGTTCGTTGGTTCGTTGGTTCGTTGGTTCGTTGGTTCGTTGGTTCGTTGGTTCGTTGGTTCGTTGGTTCGTTGGTTCGTTGGTTCGTTGGTTCGTCGGTTCGTCGGTTCGTCGGTTCGTTGTTTCGTTGTTTCGTTGTTTCGTTGTTTCGTTGTTTCGTTGTTTCGTTGTTTCGTTGTTTCGTTGTTTCGTTGTTTCGTTGTTTCGTTGTTTCGTTGTTTCGTTGTTTCGTTGTTTCGTTGTTTCGTTGTTTCGTTGTTTCGTTGTTTCGTTGTTTCGTTGTTTCGTTGTTTCGTTGTTTCGTTGTTTCGTTGTTTCGTTGTTTCGTTGTTTCGTTGTTTCGTTGTTTCGTAGTTTCGTTGGTTCTTTTGTTTCTTTGTCACTTAGTTCGTTTGTTCGTTGGTTCGTTGGTTCGTTGGTTCGTTGGTTCGTTGGTTCGTTGGTTCGTTGGTTCGTTGGTTCGTTGGTTCGTTGTTTCGTTGTTTCGTTGTTTCGTTGTTTCGTTGTTTAGTTGTTTCGTTGGTTCTTTTGTTTCTTTGTCACTTAGTTGGTTTGTTCGTTTGTTCGTTTGTTCGTTTGTTCGTTTGTTCGTTTGTTCGTTTGTTCGTTTGTTCGTTTGTTCGTTTGTTCGTCGGTTCGTTGGTTCGTCGGTTCGTTGGTTCGTTGGTTCGTTGTTTCGTTGTTTCGTTGTTTCGTTGTTTCGTTGTTTCGTTGTTTCGTTGTTTCGTTGTTTCGTTGTTTCGTTGTTTCGTTGTTTCGTTGTTTCGTTTTTTCGTTTGTTCGTTTGTTCGTTTGATCGTTTGTTCGTTTGTTCGTTTGTTCGTCGGTTCGTTGTTTCGTTGTTTCGTTGTTTCGTTGTTTCGTTGTTTCGTTGTTTCGTTGTTTCGTTGTTTCGTTGTTTCGTTGTTTCGTTTGTTCGTTTGTTCGTTTGTTCGTTGGTTCGTTGGTTCGTTGGTTCGTTGGTTCGTTGGTTCGTTGGTTCGTTGGTTCGTTGGTTCGTTGGTTCGTTGGTTCGTTGGTTCGTTGTTTCGTTGTTTCGTTGTTTCGTTGGTTCGTTGGTTCGTTGGTTCGTTGGTTCGTTGGTTCGTTGGTTCGTTGGTTCGTTGGTTCGTTGGTTCGTTGGTTCGTTGGTTCGTTGGTTCGTTGGTTCGTTGGTTCGTTGGTTCGTTGGTTCGTTGTTTCGTTGTTTCGTTGGTTCGTTGGTTCGTTGGTTCGTTGGTTCGTTGGTTCGTTGGTTCGTTGGTTCGTTGGTTCGTTGGTTCGTTGGTTCGTTGGTTCGTTGGTTCGTTGGTTCGTTGGTTCGTTGGTTCGTTGGTTCGTTGGTTCGTTGGTTCGTTGGTTCGTTGGTTCGTTGGTTCGTTGGTTCGTTGGTTCGTTGGTTCGTCGGTTCGTCGGTTCGTCGGTTCGTCGGTTCGTTGTTTCGTTGTTTCGTTGTTTCGTTGTTTCGTTGTTTCGTTGTTTCGTTGTTTCGTTGTTTCGTTGTTTCGTTGTTTCGTTGTTTCGTTGTTTCGTTGTTTCGTTGTTTCGTTGTTTCGTTGTTTCGTTGTTTCGTTGTTTCGTTGTTTCGTTGTTTCGTTGTTTCGTAGTTTCGTTGGTTCTTTTGTTTCTTTGTCACTTAGTTCGTTTGTTCGTTGGTTCGTTGGTTCGTTGGTTCGTTGGTTCGTTGGTTCGTTGGTTCGTTGGTTCGTTGGTTCGTTGTTTCGTTGTTTCGTTGTTTCGTTGTTTCGTTGTTTAGTTGTTTCGTTGGTTCTTTTGTTTCTTTGTCACTTAGTTGGTTTGTTCGTTTGTTCGTTTGTTCGTTTTTTCGTTTTTTCGTTTGTTCGTTTGTTCGTCGGTTCGTTGTTTCGTTGTTTCGTTGTTTCGTTGTTTCGTTGTTTCGTTGTTTCGTTGTTTCGTTGTTTCGTTGTTTCGTTGTTTCGTTGTTTCGTTGTTTCGTTGTTTCGTTGTTTCGTTGTTTCGTTGTTTCGTTGTTTCGTTGTTTCGTTGTTTCGTTGTTTCGTTGTTTCGTTGTTTCGTTGTTTCGTTGTTTCGTTGTTTCGTTGTTTCGTTGTTTCGTTGTTTCGTTGTTTCGTTGTTTCGTTGTTTCGTTGTTTCGTTGTTTCGTTGTTTCGTTGTTTCGTTGTTTCGTTGTTTCGTTGTTTCGTTGTTTCGTTGTTTCGTTGTTTCGTTGTTTCGTTGTTTCGTTGTTTCGTTGTTTCGTTGTTTCGTTGTTTCGTTTTTTCGTTTGTTCGTTTGTTCGTTTGTTCGTTTGTTCGTTTGTTCGTTTGTTCGTTTGTTCGTCGGTTCGTCGGTTCGTCGGTTCGTTGTTTCGTTGTTTCGTTGTTTCGTTGTTTCGTTGTTTCGTTGTTTCGTTGTTTCGTTGTTTCGTTGTTTCGTTGTTTCGTTGTTTCGTTGTTTCGTTGTTTCGTTGTTTCGTTGTTTCGTTGTTTCGTTGTTTCGTTGTTTCGTTGTTTCGTTGTTTCGTTGTTTCGTTGTTTCGTTGTTTCGTTGTTTCGTTGTTTCGTTGTTTCGTTGTTTCGTTGTTTCGTTGTTTCGTTGTTTCGTTGTTTCGTTGTTTCGTTGTTTCGTTGTTTCGTTGTTTCGTTGTTTCGTTGTTTCGTTGTTTCGTTTTCGTTGTTTCGTAGTTTCGTTGGTTCTTTTGTTTCTTTGTCACTTAGTTCGTTTGTTCGTTTGTTCGTTTGTTCGTTTGTTCGTTTGTTCGTTTGTTCGTTTGTTCGTTGGTTCGTTGGTTCGTTGGTTCGTTGGTTCGTTGGTTCGTTGGTTCGTTCGTTCGTTGGTTCGTTGGTTCGTTGTTTCGTCGTTTCGTTGTTTCGTTGTTTCGTTGTTTCGTTGTTTCGTTGTTTCGTTGTTTCGTTGTTTCGTAGTTTCGTTGTTTCGTTGTTTCGTTGTTTCGTTGTTTCGTTGTTTCGTTGTTTCGTTGTTTCGTTGTTTCGTTGTTTCGTTGTTTCGTTGTTTCGTTGGTTCTTTTGTTTCTTTGTCACTTGTTCGTTTGTTCGTTTGTTCGTTTGTTCGTTTGTTCGTTTGTTCGTTGGTTCGTTGGTTCGTTGGTTCGTTGGTTCGTTGGTTCGTTGGTTCGTTCGTTCGTTGGTTCGTTGGTTCGTTGTTTCGTCGTTTCGTTGATTCGTTGTTTCGTTGTTTCGTTGTTTCGTTGTTTCGTTGTTTCGTTGTTTCGTTGTTTCGTTGTTTCGTTGTTTCGTTGTTTCGTTGTTTCGTTGTTTCGTTGTTTCGTTGTTTCGTTGTTTCGTTGTTTCGTTGTTTCGTTGTTTCGTTGTTTCGTTGTTTCGTTGTTTCGTTGTTTCGTTGTTTCGTTGTTTCGTTGTTTCGTTGTTTCGTTGTTTCGTTGTTTCGTTGTTTCGTTGTTTCGTTGTTTCGTTGTTTCGTTGTTTCGTTGTTTCGTTGTTTCGTTGTTTCGTTGTTTCGTTGTTTCGTTGTTTCGTTGTTTCGTTGTTTCGTTGTTTCGTTGTTTCGTTGTTTCGTTGTTTCGTTGTTTCGTTGTTTCGTTGTTTCGTTGTTTCGTTGTTTCGTTGTTTCGTTGTTTCGTTGTTTCGTTGTTTCGTTGTTTCGTTGTTTCGTTGTTTCGTTGTTTCGTTGTTTCGTTGTTTCGTTGTTTCGTTGTTTCGTTGTTTCGTTGTTTCGTTGTTTCGTTGTTTCGTTGTTTCGTTGTTTCGTTGTTTCGTTGTTTCGTTGTTTCGTTGTTTCGTTGTTTCGTTGTTTCGTTGTTTCGTTGGTTCTTTTTTCTTTGTCACTTTGTTCGTTTGTTCGTTGTTCGTTGGTTCGTTGGTTCGTTGGTTCGTTGTTTCGTTGTTTCGTTGTTTCGTTGTTTCGTTGTTTCGTTGTTTCGTTGTTTCGTTGTTTCGTTGTTTCGTTGTTTCGTTGTTTCGTTGTTTCGTTGTTTCGTTGTTTCGTTGTTTCGTTGTTTCGTTGTTTCGTTGTTTCGTTGTTTCGTTGTTTCGTTGTTTCGTTGTTTCGTTGTTTCGTTGTTTCGTTGTTTCGTTGTTTCGTTGTTTCGTTGTTTCGTTGTTTCGTTGTTTCGTTGTTTCGTTGTTTCGTTGTTTCGTTGTTTCGTTGTTTCGTTGTTTCGTTGTTTCGTTGTTTCGTTGTTTCGTTGTTTCGTTGTTTCGTTGTTTCGTTGTTTCGTTGTTTCGTTGTTTCGTTGTTTCGTTGTTTCGTTGGTTCGTTGGTTCGTTGGTTCGTTGTTTCGTTGTTTCGTTGTTCGTTGTTTCGTTGTTTCGTTGTTTCGTTGTTTCGTTGTTTCGTTGTTTCGTTGTTTCGTTGTTTCGTTGTTTCGTTGTTTCGTTGTTTCGTTGTTTCGTTGTTTCGTTGTTTCGTTGTTTCGTTGTTTCGTTGTTTCGTTGTTTCGTTGTTTCGTTGTTTCGTTGTTTCGTTGTTTCGTTGTTTCGTTGTTTCGTTGTTTCGTTGTTTCGTTGTTTCGTTGTTTCGTTGTTTCGTTGTTTCGTTGTTTCGTTGTTTCGTTGTTTCGTTGTTTCGTTGTTTCGTTGTTTCGATGTTTCGTTGTTTCGTTGTTTCGTTGTTTCGTTGGTTCGTTGGTTCGTTGGTTCGTTGTTTCGTTGTTACGTTGTATCGTTGTTTCGTTGTTTCGTTGTTTCGTTGTTTCGTTGTTTCGTTGTTTCGTTTTTTCGTTGTTTCGTTGTTTCGTTGTTTCGTTGTTTCGTTGTTTCGTTGTTTCGTTGTTTCGTTGTTTCGTTGTTTCGTTGTTTCGTTGTTTCGTTGTTTCGTTGTTTCGTTGTTTCGTTGTTTCGTTGTTTCGTTGTTTCGTTGTTTCGTTGTTTCGTTGTTTCGATGTTTCGTTGTTTCGTTGTTTCGTTGTTTCGTTGTTTCGTTGGTTCGTGGTTCGTTGGTTCGTTGGATCGTTGGATCGTTGGATCGATGGTTCGTTGGTTCGTTGTTTCGTTGTTTCGTTGTTTCGTTGTTTCGTTGTTTCGTTGTTTCGTTGTTTCGTTGTTTCGTTGTTTCGTTGTTTCGTTGTTTCGTTGTTTCGTTGTTTCGTTGTTTCGTTGTTCGTGTTCGTTGTTCGTTGTTTCGTTGTTTCGTTGTTTCGTTGTTCGTTGTTTCGTTGTTTCGTTGTTCGTTGTTTCGTTGTTTCGTTGTTTCGTTGTTTCGTTGTTTCGTTGTTTCGTTGTTTCGTTGTTTCGTTGTTTCGTTGTTTCGTTGTTTCGTTGTTTCGTTGTTTCGTGTTTCGTTGTTTCGTTGTTTCGTTGTTTCGTTGTTTCGTTGGTTCGTTGGTTCGTTGGTTCGTTGGATCGTTGGATCGTTGGATCGATGGTTCGTTGGTTCGTTGTTTCGTTGTTTCGTTGTTTCGTTGTTTCGTTGTTTCGTTGTTTCGTTGTTTCGTTGTTTCGTTGTTTCGTTGTTTCGTTGTTTCGTTGTTTCGTTGTTTCGTTGTTTCGTTGTTTCGTTGTTTCGTTGTTTCGTTGGTTCGTTGGTTCGTTGTTTCGTTGTTTCGTTGGTTTCGTTGTTCGTTGGTTCGTTGGTTCGTTGGTTCGTTGGTTCGTTGGTTCGTTGGTTCGTTGGTTCGTTGGTTCGTTGGTTCGTTGGTTCGTTGGTTCGTTGGTTCGTTGGTTCGTGGTTCGTTGTTGGTTCGTTGGTTCGTTGGTTCGTTGGTTCGTTGGTTCGTTGGTTCGTTGGTTCGTTGGTTCGTTGGTTCGTTGGTTCGTGGTTCGTTGGTTCGTTGGTTCGTTGGTTCGTTGGTTCGTTGGTTTGGTTCGTTGGTTCGTTGGTTCGTTGGTTCGTTGGTTCGTTGGTTCGTTGGTTCGTTGGTTCGTTGGTTCGTTGGTTCGTTGGTTCGTTGTTCGTTGGTTCGTTGTTGGTTCGTTGGTTCGTTGTTTCTGTTTCGTTGTTTCGTTGTTTCGTTGTTTCGTTGTTTCGTTGTTTCGTTGTTTCGTTGTTTCGTTGTGATTCGTTGTTTCGTTGTTCGTTGTTTCGTTGTTTCGTTGTTCGTTTGTTCGTTGTTTGTTCGTTTGTTCGTTTGTTCGTTTGTTCGTTTGTTCGTTTGTTCGTTTGTTCGTTTGTTCTGTTTGTTCGTTTGTTCGTTTGTTCGTTCTTTGTTCTTCGTTTGTCTCGTTTGTTCCGTTTGTTCGTTTGTTCGTTGGATCGTTTGTTCGTTGTTTCGTTGTTTCGTTGTTTCGTTGTTTCGTTTGTTCGTTGGTTCGTTGTTCGTTGGTTCGTTGGTTCGTTGGTTCGTTGTT
>NW_027486582.1:0-21609 GCF_050908995.1 Andrena cerasifolii | reverse complement strand
TATACCTCTTTCCACTTCATGTTCTCCTGATATATTGGCCAAAATTTGGCAAAAATTTTCATAATGCACAAAATTGGGCTTTGTAACAGGAGAACATGCCGTCGAAAGAGATGGCACAAAGTAACGTCTCCGGAGAGCAAATCAAAGAGCGAGAAGTGGCACAGACGTTTCCAGACTGTGACTGTTTAACGAAGAGACGCAGAATTTTCGAACGCCTCTTGAAAGGCCTCCGCATCTTATTGGCAACTTTAAGGCGATGCCTTTGAAGCTGAAATTTAGTATACCTCTTTCCACTTCATGTTCTCCTGATATATTGGCCAAAATTTGGCAAAAATTTTCATAATGCACAAAATTGGGCTTTGTAACAGGAGAACATGCCGTCGAAAGAGATGGCACAAAGTAACGTCTCCGGAGAGCAAATCAAAGAGCGAGAAGTGGCACAGACGTTTCCAGACTGTGACTGTTTAACGAAGAGACGCAGAATTTTCGAACGCCTCTTGAAAGGCCTCCGCATCTTATTGGCAACTTTAAGGCGATGCCTTTGAAGCTGAAATTTAGTATACCTCTTTCCACTTCATGTTCTCCTGATATATTGGCCAAAATTTGGCAAAAATTTTCATAATGCACAAAATTGGGCTTTGTAACAGGAGAACATGCCGTCGAAAGAGATGGCACAAAGTAACGTCTCCGGGGAGCAAATCAAAGAGCGAGAAGTGGCACAGACGTTTCCAGACTGTGACTGTTTAACGAAAAGACGCAGAATTTTCGAACGCCTCTTGAAAGGCCTCCGCCTCTTATTGGCAACTTTAAGGCGATGCCTTTGAAGCTGAAATTTAGTATACCTCTTTCCACTTCATGTTCTCCTGATATATTGGCCAAAATTTGGCAAAAATTTTCATAATGCACAAAATTGGGCTTTGTAACAGGAGAACATGCCGTCGAAAGAGATGGCACAAAGTAACGTCTCCGGAGAGCAAATCAAAGAGCGAGAAGTGGCACAGACGTTTCCAGACTGTGACTGTTTAACGAAGAGACGCAGAATTTTCGAACGCCTCTTGAAAGGCCTCCGCCTCTTATTGGCAACTTTAAGGCGATGCCTTTGAAGCTGAAATTTAGTATACCTCTTTCCACTTCATGTTCTCCTGATATATTGGCCAAAATTTGGCAAAAATTTTCATAATGCACAAAATTGGGCTTTGTAACAGGAGAACATGCCGTCGAAAGAGATGGCACAAAGTAACGTCTCCGGAGAGCAAATCAAAGAGCGAGAAGTGGCACAGACGTTTCCAGACTGTGCCTGTTTAACGAAAAGACGCAGAATTTTCGAACGCCTCTTGAAAGGCCTGTGCCTCTTATTGGCAACTTTAAGACGATGCCTTTGAATCTGATATTTAGTATACCTCTTTCCACTTCATGTTCCCCTGATATATTGGCCAAAATCTGGCGAAAATTATCAGAATGCACAAAATTGGGCTTTGTAGCAGGAGAACATGCCGTCGAAAGAGATGGCACAAAGTAACGTCTCTGGAGAGCAAATCAAAGAGCGAGAAGTGGCGCAGACGTTTCCAGACTGTGACTGTTTAATGAAGAGACGCAGAATTTTCGAACGCCTCTTGAAAGGCCTCCGCCTCTAATTTGCAACTTTAAGGATATGCGTTTGAAGCTGAAATTTAGTATACCTATTTCCACTTCATGTTCCCCTGATATATTGGCCAAAATCTGGCGAAAATTTTCAGAATGCCCAAAATTGGGCTTTGTAACAGAAGAACATTCTGTCGAAAGAGATGGCACAAAGTAACGTCTCCGGAGAGCAAATCAAAGAGCGAGAAGTGGCGCAGACGTTTCCGGACTGTGACTGTTTAACGAAGAGACGCAGAATTTTCGAACGTCTCTTGAAAGGCCCCCGCCTCTAATTTGCAACTTTAAGGATATGCCTTTGAAGCTGAAATTTAGTATACCTCTTTCCACTTCATGTTCCCCTGATATATTGGCCAAAATCTGGCGAAAATTTTCATAATGCACAAAATTGGGCTTTGTAACAGGAGAACATGCCGTCGAAAGAGATGGCACAAAGTAACGTCTCCGGAGAGCAAATCAAAGAGCGAGAAGTGGCGCAGACGTTTCCAGACTGTGACTGTTTAACGAAGAGACGCAGAATTTTCGAACGCCTCTTGAAAGGCCTCCGCCTCTAATTTGCAACTTTAAGGCGATGCCTTTGAAGCTGAAATTCAGTATACCTCTTTCCACTTCATGTTCTCCTGATATATTGGCCAAAATCTGGCGAAAATTTTCATAATGCACAAAATTGGGCTTTGTAACAGGAGAACATGCCGTCGAAAGAGATGGCACAAAGTAACGTCTCCGGAGAGCAAATCAAAGAGCGAGAAGTGGCGCAGACGTTTCCAGACTGTGACTGTTTAACGAAGAGACGCAGAATTTTCGAACGCCTCTTGAAAGGCCTCCGCCTCTAATTTGCAACTTTAAGGATATGCCTTTGAAGCTGAAATTTAGTGTACCTCTTTTCACTTCATGTTCCCCTGATATATTGGCCAAAATCTGGCGAAAATATTCAGAATGCACAAAATTGGGCTTTGTAACAGGAGAACATTCTGTCGAAAGATATGGCACAAAGTAACGGCTCCGGAGAGCAAATCAAAGAGCAAGAAGTGGCGCAGATGTTTCGAGACAGTGACTGTTTAACGAAGAGACGCAGAATTTTCGAACGCCTCTTGAAAGGCCTCCGCCTCTTATTGGCAACTTTAAGGCGATGCCTTTGAAGCTGAAATTTAGTATACCTCTTTCCACTTCATGTTCTCCTGATATATTGGCCAAAATTTGGCAAAAATTTTCATAATGCACAAAATTGGGCTTTGTAACAGGAGAACATGCCGTCGAAAGAGATGGCACAAAGTAACGTCTCCGGAGAGCAAATCAAAGAGCGAGAAGTGGCACAGACGTTTCCAGACTGTGACTGTTTAACGAAGAGACGCAGAATTTTCGAACGCCTCTTGAAAGGCCTCCGCATCTTATTGGCAACTTTAAGGCGATGCCTTTGAAGCTGAAATTTAGTATACCTCTTTCCACTTCATGTTCTCCTGATATATTGGCCAAAATTTGGCAAAAATTTTCATAATGCACAAAATTGGGCTTTGTAACAGGAGAACATGCCGTCGAAAGAGATGGCACAAAGTAACGTCTCCGGAGAGCAAATCAAAGAGCGAGAAGTGGCACAGACGTTTCCAGACTGTGACTGTTTAACGAAAAGACGCAGAATTTTCGAACGCCTCTTGAAAGGCCTGTGCCTCTTATTGGCAACTTTAAGACGATGCCTTTGAATCTGATATTTAGTATACCTCTTTCCACTTCATGTTCCCCTGATATATTGGCCAAAATCTGGCGAAAATTATCAGAATGCACAAAATTGGGCTTTGTAGCAGGAGAACATGCCGTCGAAAGAGATGGCACAAAGTAACGTCTCCGGAGAGCAAATCAAAGAGCGAGAAGTGGCGCAGACGTTTCCAGACTGTGACTGTTTAATGAAGAGACGCAGAATTTTCGAACGCCTCTTGAAAGGCCTCCGCCTCTAATTTGCAACTTTAAGGATATGCGTTTGAAGCTGAAATTTAGTATACCTCTTTCCACTTCATGTTCCCCTGATATATTGGCCAAAATCTGGCGAAAATTTTCAGAATGCCCAAAATTGGGCTTTGTAACAGAAGAACATTCTGTCGAAAGAGATGGCACAAAGTAACGTCTCCGGAGAGCAAATCAAAGAGCGAGAAGTGGCGCAGACGTTTCCGGACTGTGACTGTTTAACGAAGAGACGCAGAATTTTCGAACGTCTCTTGAAAGGCCCCCGCCTCTAATTTGCAACTTTAAGGATATGCCTTTGAAGCTGAAATTTAGTATACCTCTTTCCACTTCATGTTCCCCTGATATATTGGCAAAAATCTGGCGAAAATTTTCAGAATGTACAAAATTGGGCTTTGTAACAGGAGAACATGCCGTCGAAAGAGATGGCACAAAGTAACGTCTCCGGAGAGCAAATCAAAGAGCGAGAAGTGGCACAGATATTTCGAGACAGTGACTGCTTAACGAAGAGACGCAGAATTTTCGAACGCCTCTTGAAAGGCCTGCGCCTCTTATTAGCAACTTTAAGGCGATGCCTTTGAAGCTGAAATTTAGTATACCTATTTCCACTTCATGTTCTCCTGATATATTGGCCAAAATCTGGTGAATATATTCAGAACGCACAAAATTGCGCTTTGTAACAGGAGAACATGCCGTCGAAAGAGATGGCACAAAGTAACGTCTCCGGAGAGCAAATCAAAGAGCGAGAAGTGGCGCAGATGTTTCGAGACTGTGACTGTTTAACGAAGAGACGCAGAATTTTCGAACGCCTCTTGAAAGGCCTGCGCCTCTTATTAGCAACTTTAAGGCGATGCCTTTGAAGCCGAAATTTAGTATACCTCTTTCCACTTCGTGTTCTCATGATATAGTGCCCAAAATCAGGCGAAAATTTCGATAATGCACAAAATTGTGCTTTGTAACAGGAGAACATGCCATCGAAAGGGATGGCACAAAGTAACGTCTCCAGAGAGCAAATCAATGAGCGAGAAGTGGCGCAGATGTTTCGAGACAGTGACTGTTTAACGAAGAGACGCAGAATATTCGAACGCCTCTTGAAAGGCCTGCGCCTCTTATTTGCAACTGTAAGGCGATGCCTTTGAAGCCGAAATTCAGTATACCTCTTTCCACTTCATGTTCTCCTGATATATTGGCCAAAATCTGGCGAAAATTTTCATAATGCACAAAATTGGGCTTTGTAACAGGAGAACATGCCGTCGAAAGAGATGGCACAAAGTAACGTCTCCGGAGAGCAAATCAAAGAGCGAGAAGTGGCGCAGACGTTTCCAGACTGTGACTGTTTAACGAAGAGACGCAGAATTTTCGAACGCCTCTTGAAAGGCCTCCGCCTCTAATTTGCAACTTTAAGGATATGCCTTTGAAGCTGAAATTTAGTGTACCTCTTTTCACTTCATGTTCCCCTGATATATTGGCCAAAATCTGGCGAAAATATTCAGAATGCACAAAATTGGGCTTTGTAACAGGAGAACATTCTGTCGAAAGATATGGCACAAAGTAACGGCTCCGGAGAGCAAATCAAAGAGCAAGAAGTGGCGCAGATGTTTCGAGACAGTGACTGTTTAACGAAGAGACGCAGAATTTTCGAACGCCTCTTGAAAGGCCTCCGCCTCTTATTGGCAACTTTAAGGCGATGCCTTTGAAGCTGAAATTTAGTATACCTCTTTCCACTTCATGTTCTCCTGATATATTGGCCAAAATTTGGCAAAAATTTTCATAATGCACAAAATTGGGCTTTGTAACAGGAGAACATGCCGTCGAAAGAGATGGCACAAAGTAACGTCTCCGGAGAGCAAATCAAAGAGCGAGAAGTGGCACAGACGTTTCCAGACTGTGACTGTTTAACGAAGAGACGCAGAATTTTCGAACGCCTCTTGAAAGGCCTCCGCCTCTTATTGGCAACTTTAAGGCGATGCCTTTGAAGCTGAAATTTAGTATACCTCTTTCCACTTCATGTTCTCCTGATATATTGGCCAAAATTTGGCAAAAATTTTCATAATGCACAAAATTGGGCTTTGTAACAGGAGAACATGCCGTCGAAAGAGATGGCACAAAGTAACGTCTCCGGAGAGCAAATCAAAGAGCGAGAAGTGGCACAGACGTTTCCAGACTGTGACTGTTTAACGAAAAGACGCAGAATTTTCGAACGCCTCTTGAAAGGCCTGTGCCTCTTATTGGCAACTTTAAGACGATGCCTTTGAATCTGATATTTAGTATACCTCTTTCCACTTCATGTTCCCCTGATATATTGGCCAAAATCTGGCGAAAATTATCAGAATGCACAAAATTGGGCTTTGTAGCAGGAGAACATGCCGTCGAAAGAGATGGCACAAAGTAACGTCTCCGGAGAGCAAATCAAAGAGCGAGAAGTGGCGCAGACGTTTCCAGACTGTGACTGTTTAATGAAGAGACGCAGAATTTTCGAACGCCTCTTGAAAGGCCTCCGCCTCTAATTTGCAACTTTAAGGATATGCGTTTGAAGCTGAAATTTAGTATACCTATTTCCACTTCATGTTCCCCTGATATATTGGCCAAAATCTGGCGAAAATTTTCAGAATGCCCAAAATTGGGCTTTGTAACAGAAGAACATTCTGTCGAAAGAGATGGCACAAAGTAACGTCTCCGGAGAGCAAATCAAAGAGCGAGAAGTGGCGCAGACGTTTCCGGACTGTGACTGTTTAACGAAGAGACGCAGAATTTTCGAACGTCTCTTGAAAGGCCCCCGCCTCTAATTTGCAACTTTAAGGATATGCCTTTGAAGCTGAAATTTAGTATACCTCTTTCCACTTCATGTTCCCCTGATATATTGGCCAAAATCTGGCGAAAATTTTCATATTGCACAAAATTGGGCTTTGTAACAGGAGAACATGCCGTCGAAAGAGATGGCACAAAGTAACGTCTCCGGAGAGCAAATCAAAGAGCGAGAAGTGGCGCAGACGTTTCCAGACTGTGACTGTTTAACGAAGAGACGCAGAATTTTCGAACGCCTCTTGAAAGGCCTCCGCCTCTAATTTGCAACTTTAAGGCGATGCCTTTGAAGCTGAAATTCAGTATACCTCTTTCCACTTCATGTTCTCCTGATATATTGGCCAAAATCTGGCGAAAATTTTCATAATGCACAAAATTGGGATTTGTAACAGGAGAACATGCCGTCGAAAGAGATGGCACAAAGTAACGTCTCCGGAGAGCAAATCAAAGAGCGAGAAGTGGCGCAGACGTTTCCAGACTGTGACTGTTTAACGAAGAGACGCAGAATTTTCGAACGCCTCTTGAAAGGCCTCCGCCTCTAATTTGCAACTTTAAGGATATGCCTTTGAAGCTGAAATTTAGTGTACCTCTTTTCACTTCATGTTCCCCTGATATATTGGCCAAAATCTGGCGAAAATATTCAGAATGCACAAAATTGGGCTTTGTAACAGGAGAACATTCTGTCCAAAGATATGGCACAAAGTAACGGCTCCGGAGAGCAAATCAAAGAGCAAGAAGTGGCGCAGATGTTTCGAGACAGTGACTGTTTAACGAAGAGACGCAGAATTTTCGAACGCCTCTTGAAAGGCCTCCGCCTCTTATTGGCAACTTTAAGGCGATGCCTTTGAAGCTGAAATTTAGTATACCTCTTTCCACTTCATGTTCTCCTGATATATTGGCCAAAATTTGGCAAAAATTTTCATAATGCACAAAATTGGGCTTTGTAACAGGAGAACATGCCGTCGAAAGAGATGGCACAAAGTAACGTCTCCGGAGAGCAAATCAAAGAGCGAGAAGTGGCACAGACGTTTCCAGACTGTGACTGTTTAACGAAGAGACGCAGAATTTTCGAACGCCTCTTGAAAGGCCTCCGCATCTTATTGGCAACTTTAAGGCGATGCCTTTGAAGCTGAAATTTAGTATACCTCTTTCCACTTCATGTTCTCCTGATATATTGGCCAAAATTTGGCAAAAATTTTCATAATGCACAAAATTGGGCTTTGTAACAGGAGAACATGCCGTCGAAAGAGATGGCACAAAGTAACGTCTCCGGGGAGCAAATCAAAGAGCGAGAAGTGGCACAGACGTTTCCAGACTGTGACTGTTTAACGAAAAGACGCAGAATTTTCGAACGCCTCTTGAAAGGCCTGTGCCTCTTATTGGCAACTTTAAGACGATGCCTTTGAATCTGATATTTAGTATACCTCTTTCCACTTCATGTTCCCCTGATATATTGGCCAAAATCTGGCGAAAATTATCAGAATGCACAAAATTGGGCTTTGTAGCAGGAGAACATGCCGTCGAAAGAGATGGCACAAAGTAACGTCTCCGGAGAGCAAATCAAAGAGCGAGAAGTGGCGCAGACGTTTCCAGACTGTGACTGTTTAATGAAGAGACGCAGAATTTTCGAACGCCTCTTGAAAGGCCTCCGCCTCTAATTTGCAACTTTAAGGATATGCGTTTGAAGCTGAAATTTAGTATACCTCTTTCCACTTCATGTTCCCCTGATATATTGGCCAAAATCTGGCGAAAATTTTCAGAATGCCCAAAATTGGGCTTTGTAACAGAAGAACATTCTGTCGAAAGAGATGGCACAAAGTAACGTCTCCGGAGAGCAAATCAAAGAGCGAGAAGTGGCGCAGACGTTTCCGGACTGTGACTGTTTAACGAAGAGACGCAGAATTTTCGAACGTCTCTTGAAAGGCCCCCGCCTCTAATTTGCAACTTTAAGGATATGCCTTTGAAGCTGAAATTTAGTATACCTCTTTCCACTTCATGTTCCCCTGATATATTGGCAAAAATCTGGCGAAAATTTTCAGAATGTACAAAATTGGGCTTTGTAACAGGAGAACATGCCGTCGAAAGAGATGGCACAAAGTAACGTCTCCGGAGAGCAAATCAAAGAGCGAGAAGTGGCACAGATATTTCGAGACAGTGACTGCTTAACGAAGAGACGCAGAATTTTCGAACGCCTCTTGAAAGGCCTGCGCCTCTTATTAGCAACTTTAAGGCGATGCCTTTGAAGCTGAAATTTAGTATACCTATTTCCACTTCATGTTCTCCTGATATATTGGCCAAAATCTGGTGAATATATTCAGAACGCACAAAATTGCGCTTTGTAACAGGAGAACATGCCGTCGAAAGAGATGGCACAAAGTAACGTCTCCGGAGAGCAAATCAAAGAGCGAGAAGTGGCGCAGATGTTTCGAGACTGTGACTGTTTAACGAAGAGACGCAGAATTTTCGAACGCCTCTTGAAAGGCCTGCGCCTCTTATTAGCAACTTTAAGGCGATGCCTTTGAAGCCGAAATTTAGTATACCTCTTTCCACTTCGTGTTCTCATGATATAGTGCCCAAAATCAGGCGAAAATTTCGATAATGCACAAAATTGTGCTTTGTAACAGGAGAACATGCCATCGAAAGGGATGGCACAAAGTAACGTCTCCAGAGAGCAAATCAATGAGCGAGAAGTGGCGCAGATGTTTCGAGACAGTGACTGTTTAACGAAGAGACGCAGAATATTCGAACGCCTCTTGAAAGGCCTGCGCCTCTTATTTGCAACTGTAAGGCGATGCCTTTGAAGCCGAAATTTAGTATACCTCTTTCCACTTCATGTTCTCCTGATATAGTGGCCAAAATCAGGCGAAAATTTCGAGAATGCACAAAATTGTGCTTTGTAACAGGAGAACATGCCATCGAAAGGGATGGCACAAAGTAACGTCTCCAGAGAGCAAATCAATGAGCGAGAAGTGGCGCAGATGTTTCGAGACAGTGACTGTTTAACGAAGAGACGCAGAATATTCGAACGCCTCTTGAAAGGCCTGTGCCTCTTATTGGCAACTTTAAGACGATGCCTTTGAATCTGATATTTAGTATACCTCTTTCCACTTCATGTTCCCCTGATATATTGGCCAAAATCTGGCGAAAATTATCAGAATGCACACAATTGGGCTTTGTAGCAGGAGAACATGCCGTCGAAAGAGATGGCACAAAGTAACGTCTCCGGAGAGCAAATCAAAGAGCGAGAAGTGGCGCAGACGTTTCCAGACTGTGACTGTTTAATGAAGAGACGCAGAATTTTCGAACGCCTCTT
This sequence comes from Andrena cerasifolii, assembly GCF_050908995.1. Lineage (NCBI taxonomy): Eukaryota > Metazoa > Arthropoda > Insecta > Hymenoptera > Andrenidae > Andrena > Andrena cerasifolii. The sequence continues at coordinate 11,903 of NW_027486582.1, read as the reverse complement.
GAAAGGCCTCCGCCTCTAATTTGCAACTTTAAGGATATGCGTTTGAAGCTGAAATTTAGTATACCTCTTTCCACTTCATGTTCCCCTGATATATTGGCCAAAATCTGGCGAAAATTTTCAGAATGCCCAAAATTGGGCTTTGTAACAGAAGAACATTCTGTCGAAAGAGATGGCACAAAGTAACGTCTCCGGAGAGCAAATCAAAGAGCGAGAAGTGGCGCAGACGTTTCCGGACTGTGACTGTTTAACGAAGAGACGCAGAATTTTCGAACGTCTCTTGAAAGGCCCCCGCCTCTAATTTGCAACTTTAAGGATATGCCTTTGAAGCTGAAATTTAGTATACCTCTTTCCACTTCATGTTCCCCTGATATATTGGCAAAAATCTGGCGAAAATTTTCAGAATGTACAAAATTGGGCTTTGTAACAGGAGAACATGCCGTCGAAAGAGATGGCACAAAGTAACGTCTCCGGAGAGCAAATCAAAGAGCGAGAAGTGGCACAGATATTTCGAGACAGTGACTGCTTAACGAAGAGACGCAGAATTTTCGAACGCCTCTTGAAAGGCCTGCGCCTCTTATTAGCAACTTTAAGGCGATGCCTTTGAAGCTGAAATTTAGTATACCTATTTCCACTTCATGTTCTCCTGATATATTGGCCAAAATCTGGTGAATATATTCAGAACGCACAAAATTGCGCTTTGTAACAGGAGAACATGCCGTCGAAATAGATGGCACAAAGTAACGTCTCCGGAGAGCAAATCAAAGAGCGAGAAGTGGCGCAGATGTTTCGAGACTGTGACTGTTTAACGAAGAGACGCAGAATTTTCGAACGCCTCTTGAAAGGCCTGCGCCTCTTATTAGCAACTTTATGGCGATGCCTTTGAAGCCGAAATTTAGTATACCTCTTTCCACTTCGTGTTCTCATGATATAGTGCCCAAAATCAGGCGAAAATTTCGATAATGCACAAAATTGTGCTTTGTAACAGGAGAACATGCCGTCGAAAGAGATGGCACAAAGTAACGTCTCCGGAGAGCAAATTAAAGAGCGAGGAGTGGCACAGATATTTCGAGACAGTGACTGCTTAACGAAGAGACGCAGAATTTTCGAACGCCTCTTGAAAGGCCTGCGCCTCTTATTAGCAACATTAAGGCGATGCCTTTGAAGCCGAAATTTAGTATACCTCTTTCCACTTCGTGTTCTCATGATATAGTGGCCAAAATCAGGCGAAAATTATCAGAATGCACAAAATTGGGCTTTGTAGCAGGAGAACATGCCGTCGAAAGAGATGGCACAAAGTAACGTCTCCGGAGAGCAAATCAAATAGCGAGGAGTGGCACAGATATTTCGAGACAGTGACTGTTTAACGAAGAGACGCAGAATTTTCGAACGCCTCTTGAAAGGCCTGCGCCTCTTATTTGCAACTTTAAGGCGATGCATTTGAAGCTGAAATTTAGTATTCCCCTTTCCACTTCATGTTCCCCTGATATATTGGCCAAAATCTGGCGAAAATTATCAGAATGCACAAAATTGGGCTTTGTAGCAGGAGAACATGCCGTCGAAAGAGATGGCACAAAGTAACGTCTCCGGAGAGCAAATCAAATAGCGAGGAGTGGCACAGACATTTCGAGACAGTGACTGTTTAACGAAGAGACGCAGAATTTTCGAACGCCTCTTGAAAGGCCTGTGCCTCTTATTGGCAACTTTAAGGCGATGCCTTTGAAGCTGAAATTCAGTATACCTCTTTCCACTTCATGTTCTCCTGATATATTGGGCAAAATCTGGCGAAAATTATCAGAATGCACAAAATTGGGCTTTGTAACAGGAGAACATTCTGTCGAAAGAGATGGCACAAAGTAACGTCTCCGGAGAGCAAATCAAAGAGCGAGGAGTGGCGCAGACGTTTCCAGACTGTGACTGTTTAATGAAGAGACGCAGAATTTTCGAACGCCTCTTGAAAGGCCTCCGCCTCTAATTTGCAACTTTAAGGATATGCGTTTGAAGCTGAAATTTAGTATACCTCTTTCCACTTCATGTTCCCCTGATATATTGGCCAAAATCTGGCGAAAATTTTCAGAATGCCCAAAATTGGGCTTTGTAACAGAAGAACATTCTGTCGAAAGAGATGGCACAAAGTAACGTCTCCGGAGAGCAAATCAAAGAGCGAGAAGTGGCGCAGACGTTTCCAGACTGTGACTGTTTAACGAAGAGACGCAGAATTTTCGAACGCCTCTTGAAAGGCCTCCGCCTCTAATTTGCAACTTTAAGGATATGCCTTTGAAGCTGAAATTTAGTGTACCTCTTTTCACTTCATGTTCCCCTGATATATTGGCCAAAATCTGGCGAAAATATTCAGAATGCACAAAATTGGGCTTTGTAACAGGAGAACATTCTGTCGAAAGATATGGCACAAAGTAACGGCTCCGGAGAGCAAATCAAAGAGCGAGAAGTGGCACAGACGCTTCCAGACTGTGACTGTTTAACGAAGAGACGCAGAATTTTCGAACGCCTCTTGAAAGGCCTGCGCCTCTTATTAGCAACTTTAAGGCGATGCCTTTGAAGCCGAAATTTAGTATACCTCTTTCCACTTCGTGTTCTCATGATATAGTGCCCAAAATCAGGCGAAAATTTCGATAATGCACAAAATTGTGCTTTGTAACAGGAGAACATGCCATCGAAAGGGATGGCACAAAGTAACGTCTCCGGAGAGCAAATCAAATAGCGAGGAGTGGCACAGATATTTCGAGACAGTGACTGTTTAACGAAGATACGCAGAATTTTCGAACGCCTCTTGAAAGGCCTGCGCCTCTTATTTGCAACTTTAAGGCGATGCATTTGAAGCTGAAATTTAGTATTCCCCTTTCCACTTCATGTTCCCCTGATATATTGGCCAAAATCTGGCGAAAATTATCAGAATGCACAAAATTGGGCTTTGTAGCAGGAGAACATGCCGTCGAAAGAGATGGCACAAAGTAACGTCTCCGGAGAGCAAATCAAATAGCGAGGAGTGGCACAGATATTTCGAGACAGTGACTGTTTAACGAAGAGACGCAGAATTTTCGAACGCCTCTTGAAAGGCCTGTGCCTCTTATTGGCAACTTTAAGACGATGCCTTTGAATCTGATATTTAGTATACCTCTTTCCACTTCATGTTCCCCTGATATATTGGCCAAAATCTGGCGAAAATTATCAGAATGCACAAAATTGGGCTTTGTAGCAGGAGAACATGCCGTCGAAAGAGATGGCACAAAGTAACGTCTCCGGAGAGCAAATCAAAGAGCGAGAAGTGGCGCAGACGTTTCCAGACTGTGACTGTTTAATGAAGAGACGCAGAATTTTCGAACGCCTCTTGAAAGGCCTCCGCCTCTAATTTGCAACTTTAAGGATATGCGTTTGAAGCTGAAATTTAGTATACCTCTTTCCACTTCATGTTCCCCTGATATATTGGCCAAAATCTGGCGAAAATTTTCAGAATGCCCAAAATTGGGCTTTGTAACAGAAGAACATTCTGTCGAAAGAGATGGCACAAAGTAACGTCTCCGGAGAGCAAATCAAAGAGCGAGAAGTGGCGCAGACGTTTCCGGACTGTGACTGTTTAACGAAGAGACGCAGAATTTTCGAACGTCTCTTGAAAGGCCCCCGCCTCTAATTTGCAACTTTAAGGATATGCCTTTGAAGCTGAAATTTAGTATACCTCTTTCCACTTCATGTTCCCCTGATATATTGGCAAAAATCTGGCGAAAATTTTCAGAATGTACAAAATTGGGCTTTGTAACAGGAGAACATGCCGTCGAAAGAGATGGCACAAAGTAACGTCTCCGGAGAGCAAATCAAAGAGCGAGAAGTGGCACAGATATTTCGAGACAGTGACTGCTTAACGAAGAGACGCAGAATTTTCGAACGCCTCTTGAAAGGCCTGCGCCTCTTATTAGCAACTTTAAGGCGATGCCTTTGAAGCTGAAATTTAGTATACCTATTTCCACTTCATGTTCTCCTGATATATTGGCCAAAATCTGGTGAATATATTCAGAACGCACAAAATTGCGCTTTGTAACAGGAGAACATGCCGTCGAAATAGATGGCACAAAGTAACGTCTCCGGAGAGCAAATCAAAGAGCGAGAAGTGGCGCAGATGTTTCGAGACTGTGACTGTTTAACGAAGAGACGCAGAATTTTCGAACGCCTCTTGAAAGGCCTGTGCCTCTTATTGGCAACTTTAAGGCGATGCCTTTGAAGCTGAAATTCAGTATACCTCTTTCCACTTCATGTTCTCCTGATATATTGGGCAAAATCTGGCGAAAATTATCAGAATGCACAAAATTGGGCTTTGTAACAGGAGAACATTCTGTCGAAAGAGATGGCACAAAGTAACGTCTCCGGAGAGCAAATCAAAGAGCGAGGAGTGGCGCAGACGTTTCCAGACTGTGACTGTTTAATGAAGAGACGCAGAATTTTCGAACGCCTCTTGAAAGGCCTCCGCCTCTAATTTGCAACTTTAAGGATATGCGTTTGAAGCTGAAATTTAGTATACCTCTTTCCACTTCATGTTCCCCTGATATATTGGCCAAAATCTGGCGAAAATTTTCAGAATGCCCAAAATTGGGCTTTGTAACAGAAGAACATTCTGTCGAAAGAGATGGCACAAAGTAACGTCTCCGGAGAGCAAATCAAAGAGCGAGAAGTGGCGCAGACGTTTCCAGACTGTGACTGTTTAACGAAGAGACGCAGAATTTTCGAACGCCTCTTGAAAGGCCTCCGCCTCTAATTTGCAACTTTAAGGATATGCCTTTGAAGCTGAAATTTAGTGTACCTCTTTTCACTTCATGTTCCCCTGATATATTGGCCAAAATCTGGCGAAAATATTCAGAATGCACAAAATTGGGCTTTGTAACAGGAGAACATTCTGTCGAAAGATATGGCACAAAGTAACGGCTCCGGAGAGCAAATCAAAGAGCGAGAAGTGGCACAGACGCTTCCAGACTGTGACTGTTTAACGAAGAGACGCAGAATTTTCGAACGCCTCTTGAAAGGCCTGCGCCTCTTATTAGCAACTTTAAGGCGATGCCTTTGAAGCCGAAATTTAGTATACCTCTTTCCACTTCGTGTTCTCATGATATAGTGCCCAAAATCAGGCGAAAATTTCGATAATGCACAAAATTGTGCTTTGTAACAGGAGAACATGCCATCGAAAGGGATGGCACAAAGTAACGTCTCCGGAGAGCAAATCAAATAGCGAGGAGTGGCACAGATATTTCGAGACAGTGACTGTTTAACGAAGATACGCAGAATTTTCGAACGCCTCTTGAAAGGCCTGCGCCTCTTATTTGCAACTTTAAGGCGATGCATTTGAAGCTGAAATTTAGTATTCCCCTTTCCACTTCATGTTCCCCTGATATATTGGCCAAAATCTGGCGAAAATTATCAGAATGCACAAAATTGGGCTTTGTAGCAGGAGAACATGCCGTCGAAAGAGATGGCACAAAGTAACGTCTCCGGAGAGCAAATCAAATAGCGAGGAGTGGCACAGATATTTCGAGACAGTGACTGTTTAACGAAGAGACGCAGAATTTTCGAACGCCTCTTGAAAGGCCTGTGCCTCTTATTGGCAACTTTAAGACGATGCCTTTGAATCTGATATTTAGTATACCTCTTTCCACTTCATGTTCCCCTGATATATTGGCCAAAATCTGGCGAAAATTATCAGAATGCACAAAATTGGGCTTTGTAGCAGGAGAACATGCCGTCGAAAGAGATGGCACAAAGTAACGTCTCCGGAGAGCAAATCAAAGAGCGAGAAGTGGCGCAGACGTTTCCAGACTGTGACTGTTTAATGAAGAGACGCAGAATTTTCGAACGCCTCTTGAAAGGCCTCCGCCTCTAATTTGCAACTTTAAGGATATGCGTTTGAAGCTGAAATTTAGTATACCTCTTTCCACTTCATGTTCCCCTGATATATTGGCCAAAATCTGGCGAAAATTTTCAGAATGCCCAAAATTGGGCTTTGTAACAGAAGAACATTCTGTCGAAAGAGATGGCACAAAGTAACGTCTCCGGAGAGCAAATCAAAGAGCGAGAAGTGGCGCAGACGTTTCCGGACTGTGACTGTTTAACGAAGAGACGCAGAATTTTCGAACGTCTCTTGAAAGGCCCCCGCCTCTAATTTGCAACTTTAAGGATATGCCTTTGAAGCTGAAATTTAGTATACCTCTTTCCACTTCATGTTCCCCTGATATATTGGCAAAAATCTGGCGAAAATTTTCAGAATGTACAAAATTGGGCTTTGTAACAGGAGAACATGCCGTCGAAAGAGATGGCACAAAGTAACGTCTCCGGAGAGCAAATCAAAGAGCGAGAAGTGGCACAGATATTTCGAGACAGTGACTGCTTAACGAAGAGACGCAGAATTTTCGAACGCCTCTTGAAAGGCCTGCGCCTCTTATTAGCAACTTTAAGGCGATGCCTTTGAAGCTGAAATTTAGTATACCTATTACCACTTCATGTTCTCCTGATATATTGGCCAAAATCTGGTGAATATATTCAGAACGCACAAAATTGCGCTTTGTAACAGGAGAACATGCCGTCGAAATAGATGGCACAAAGTAACGTCTCCGGAGAGCAAATCAAAGAGCGAGAAGTGGCGCAGATGTTTCGAGACTGTGACTGTTTAACGAAGAGACGCAGAATTTTCGAACGCCTCTTGAAAGGCCTGCGCCTCTTATTAGCAACTTTATGGCGATGCCTTTGAAGCCGAAATTTAGTATACCTCTTTCCACTTCGTGTTCTCATGATATAGTGCCCAAAATCAGGCGAAAATTTCGATAATGCACAAAATTGTGCTTTGTAACAGGAGAACATGCCGTCGAAAGAGATGGCACAAAGTAACGTCTCCGGAGAGCAAATCAAAGAACGAGGAGTGGCACAGATATTTCGAGACCGTGACTGCTTAACGAAGAGACGCAGAATTTTCGAACGCCTCTTGAAAGGCCTGCGCCTCTTATTAGCAACATTAAGGCGATGCCTTTGAAGCCGAAATTTAGTATACCTATTTCCATTTCATGTTCTCCTGATATATTGGCCAAAATCTGGTGAATATATTCAGAACGCACAAAATTGCGCTTTGTAACAGGAGAACATGCCGTCGAAAGAGATGGCACAAAGTAACGTCTCCGGAGAGCAAATCAAAGAACGAGGAGTGGCACAGACATTTCGAGACCGTGACTGCTTAACGAAGAGACGCAGAATTTTCGAACGCCTCTTGAAAGGCCTGCGCCTCTTATTAGCAACTTTAAGGCGATGCCTTTGAAGCCGAAATTTAGTATACCTCTTTCCACTTCATGTTCTCATGATATATTGGCCAAAATCAGGCGAAAATTTCGAAAATGCTCAAAATTGCGCTTTTTAACAGGAGAACATGCCATCGAAAGAGATGGCAGAAAGTAACGTCTCCAGAGAGCAAATCAATGAGCGAGAAGTGGCGCAGATGTTTCGAGGCAGTGACTGTTTAACGAAGAGACGCAGAATTTTCGAACGCCTCTTGAAAGACCTGCGCCTCTTATTTGCAACTTTAAGGCGATGCCTTTGAAGCTCAAATTTAGTATACCTCTTTCCACTTCATGTTCTCCTGATACATTGGCCAAAGTTTGGCGAAAATTTTCACAATGCACAAAATTGGGCTTTGTAACAGGAGAACCTGCCGTCGAAAGAGATGGCACAAAGTAACGTCTCCGGAGAGCAAATCAAAGAACGAGGAGTGGCACAGACATTTCGAGACCGTGACTGCTTAACGAAGAGACGCAGAATTTTCGAACGCCTCTTGAAAGGCCTGCGCCTCTTATTAGCAACTTTAAGGCGATGCCTTTGAAGCCGAAATTTAGTATACCTCTTTCCACTTCATGTTCTCATGATATATTGGCCAAAATCAGGCGAAAATTTCGAAAATGCACAAAATTGCGCTTTGTAACAGGAGAACATGCCATCGAAAGAGATGGCACAAAGTAACGTCTCCGGAGAGCAAATCAAAGAGCGAGGAGTGGCACAGATATTTCGAGACAGTGACTGCTTAACGAAGAGACGCAGAATTTTCGAACGCCTCTTGAAAGGCCTGCACCTCGTATTGGCAACTTTAAGGCGATGCCTTTGAAGCAGAAATTTAGTATACCTCTTTCCACTTCATGTTCTCCTGATATATTGGACAAAATCTGGCGAATATTTTCAGAATGCACAAAACTGCGCTTTGTAACAGGAGAACATGCCGTCGAAAGAGATGGCACAAAGTAACGTCTCCGGAGAGCAAATCAAAGAACGAGGAGTGGCACAGATATTTCGAGACCGTGACTGCTTAACGAAGAGACGCAGAATTTTCGAACGCCTCTTGAAAAGCCTGCGCCTCGTATTGGCAACTTTAAGGCGATGCCTTTGAAGCCGAAATTTAGTATACCTCTTTCCACTTCATGTTCTCCTGATATATTGGACAAAATCTGGCGAATATTTTCAGAATGCACAAAACTGCGCTTTGTAACAGGAGAACATGCCGTCGAAAGAGATAGCACAAAGTAACGTCTCTGGAGAGCAAATCAAAGAACGAGGATTGGCACAGATATTTCGAGACCGTGACTGCTTAACGAAGAGACGCAGAATTTTCGAACGCCTCTTGAAAGGCCTGCGCCTCTTATGTGCAACTTTAAGGCGATGCCTTTGAAGCCGAAATTTAGTATACCTCTTTCCACTTCATGTTCTCATGATATATTGGCCAAAATCAGGCGAAAATTTCGAGAATGCACAAAATTGCGCTTTGTAATAGGAGATCATGCCGTCGAAAGAGATGTCACAAGGTAACGTCGCCGGAGAGCAAATCAAAGAGCTAGAAGTGGCACTGATGTTTCGAGACAGTGACTGTTTAACGAAGAGACGCAGAATTTTCGAACGCCTCTTGAAAGGCCTGCGCCTCGTATTGGCAACATCAAGGCGATGCATTTGAAGCTGAATATTAGTGTACCTCTTTCCACTTCATGTTCTCCTGATATATTGGCCAAAATCTGGTGAATATTTTCAGAATGCACAAAATTGCGCTTTGTAACAGGAGATCATGCCGTTGAAAGAGATGGCACAAAGTAACGTCTCCATGGAGCAAATCAAAGAGCGAGGAGTGGCGCAGATGTTTCGAGACAGTGACTGTTTAACGAAGAGACGTAGAATTTTCGAACGCCTCTTGATAGGCCTGCGCCTCTTATTTGCAACTTTAAGGCGATGGCTTTGAAGCCGAAATTTAGTATACCTCTTTCCACTTCATGTTCTCATGATATATTGGCCAAAATCAGGCGAAAATTTTCGGAACGCACAAAATTGCGCTTTGTAACAGGAGAACATGCCGTCGAAAGGGATGGCACAAAGTAACGTCTCCGGAGAGCAAATCAAAGAGCGAGGAGTGGCACAGATATTTCGAGACAGTGACTGCTTAACGAAGAGACGCAGAATTTTCGAACGCCTCTTGAAAGGCCTGCGCCTCTTATTAGCAACTTTATGGCGATGCATTTGAAGCTGAAGTTTAGTATACCTCTTTCCACTTCATGTTCTCATGATACATTGGCCAAAGTTTGGCGATAATTTTCAGAATGCACAAAATTGGGCTTTGTAACAGGAGAACATGCCGTCGAAAGAGATGGCACAAAGTAACGTCTGCAGAGAGCAAATCAAAGAACGAGTAGTGGCACAGATATTTCGAGACCGTGACTGCTTAACGAAGAGACGCAGAGTTTTCGAACGCCTCTTGAATGGCCTGCGCCTCGTATTGGCAACTTTAAGGCGATGCCTTTGAAGCCGAAATTTAGTATACCTCTTTCCACTTCATTTTCTCCTGATATAATGGACAAAATCTGGCGAATATTTTCAGAATGCACAAAACTGCGCTTTGTAACAGGAGAACATGCCGTCGAAAGAGATGGCACAAAGTAACGTCTCCGGAGAGCAAATCAAAGAACGAGGAGTGGCACAGATATTTCGAGACCGTGACTGCTTAACGAAGAGACGCAGAATTTTCGAACGCCTCTTGAAAGGCCTGCGCCTCTTATTAGCAACATTAAGGCGATGCCTTTGAAGCCGAAATTTAGTATACCTATTTCCATTTCATGTTCTCCTGATATATTGGCCAAAATCTGGTGAATATATTCAGAACGCACAAAATTGCGCTTTGTAACAGGAGAACATGCCGTCGAAAGAGATGGCACAAAGTAACGTCTCCGGAGAGCAAATCAAAGAACGAGGAGTGGCACAGACATTTCGAGACCGTGACTGCTTAACGAAGAGACGCAGAATTTTCGAACGCCTCTTGAAAGGCCTGCGCCTCTTATTAGCAACTTTAAGGCGATGCCTTTGAAGCCGAAATTTAGTATACCTCTTTCCACTTCATGTTCTCATGATATATTGGCCAAAATCAGGCGAAAATTTCGAAAATGCTCAAAATTGCGCTTTGTAACAGGAGAACATGCCATCGAAAGAGATGGCAGAAAGTAACGTCTCCAGAGAGCAAATCAATGAGCGAGAAGTGGCGCAGATGTTTCGAGGCAGTGACTGTTTAACGAAGAGACGCAGAATTTTCGAACGCCTCTTGAAAGACCTGCGCCTCTTATTTGCAACTTTAAGGCGATGCCTTTGAAGCTCAAATTTAGTATACCTCTTTCCACTTCATGTTCTCCTGATACATTGGCCAAAGTTTGGCGAAAATTTTCACAATGCACAAAATTGGGCTTTGTAACAGGAGAACCTGCCGTCGAAAGAGATGGCACAAAGTAACGTCTCCGGAGAGCAAATCAAAGAACGAGGAGTGGCACAGACATTTCGAGACCGTGACTGCTTAACGAAGAGACGCAGAATTTTCGAACGCCTCTTGAAAGGCCTGCGCCTCTTATTAGCAACTTTAAGGCGATGCCTTTGAAGCCGAAATTTAGTATACCTCTTTCCACTTCATGTTCTCATGATATATTGGCCAAAATCAGGCGAAAATTTCGAAAATGCACAAAATTGCGCTTTGTAACAGGAGAACATGCCATCGAAAGAGATGGCACAAAGTAACGTCTCCGGAGAGCAAATCAAAGAGCGAGGAGTGGCACAGATATTTCGAGACAGTGACTGCTTAACGAAGAGACGCAGAATTTTCGAACGCCTCTTGAAAGGCCTGCACCTCGTATTGGCAACTTTAAGGCGATGCCTTTGAAGCAGAAATTTAGTATACCTCTTTCCACTTCATGTTCTCCTGATATATTGGACAAAATCTGGCGAATATTTTCAGAATGCACAAAACTGCGCTTTGTAACAGGAGAACATGCCGTCGAAAGAGATGGCACAAAGTAACGTCTCCGGAGAGCAAATCAAAGAACGAGGAGTGGCACAGATATTTCGAGACCGTGACTGCTTAACGAAGAGACGCAGAATTTTCGAACGCCTCTTGAAAAGCCTGCGCCTCGTATTGGCAACTTTAAGGCGATGCCTTTGAAGCCGAAATTTAGTATACCTCTTTCCACTTCATGTTCTCCTGATATATTGGACAAAATCTGGCGAATATTTTCAGAATGCACAAAACTGCGCTTTGTAACAGGAGAACATGCCGTCGAAAGAGATAGCACAAAGTAACGTCTCTGGAGAGCAAATCAAAGAACGAGGATTGGCACAGATATTTCGAGACCGTGACTGCTTAACGAAGAGACGCAGAATTTTCGAACGCCTCTTGAAAGGCCTGCGCCTCTTATGTGCAACTTTAAGGCGATGCCTTTGAAGCCGAAATTTAGTATACCTCTTTCCACTTCATGTTCTCATGATATATTGGCCAAAATCTGGTGAATATTTTCAGAATGCACAAAATTGCGCTTTGTAACAGGAGATCATGCCTTTGAAAGAGATGGTACAAAGTAACG